>NW_026864268.1:0-28102 GCF_026571515.1 Ruditapes philippinarum
TTTTGCAATCATTTTGCAAATATGTATATAAAATAAACCAGACTAAAAGTTCATCTTGAATGTCACTTGCAATGACCACGTGCTTCTTTGTTACGCTCTTTATCTGTTCTGGTGTTTAAAAATGCGCCCGCCATAAAATTGTCCTGGCATAAAGTGTTACCCTGTTCCGTCATTACGTCATTATCAGTTTCCGTTCATTTTCTTGGTAACGGTTGCACACATTCAACTCAAATTTGACACATGGATATATCATAAGAAAATGCCGGTCAAGTTCGAATTTGGTCATAGTCCGATGATTTCTGACAGAGTTATGTCCCTTAACTTTGAAAAAATAAGAAATTTTCAGTTTCTTTTATTTTTTTTCTCAACAGTTTTATACATCCAACTCAAATTTAATTTATGGATATAGTCAAGAGCAAATTTGGTTGATGGTTTGATGATCTTTTACAGAGTAATTCCCCTTGAACTTAAGAAATAAGAAATTTGTTAGTTTCCGTTCATTATCTCCGCAATGGTTGTATACATTTGACATATAGATACATCTTAGGAATAATCAGGACAAGTTTGAATTTGGTCGTGGTTCAATGATTTACAAAGTTATCTCTTGAATGTTGGAAAAATTTTGAAATTTTCAGTTTCAGCACTCATACTTTTGTGGAAATGTATGTAGTCATTATTTTGGCTACAAATACGCAATATACAATTTACAAAAGGTTAACAGTGCATTGAACTTTGTATAAAAATGGTTTGTGTTAACATTGAATAATTTTAAGGGCTTTGAACTTAGAATGAAAGAAAAATAATTTGTGCACACAAATTTGGAACTAAATGACATTTGAAATTTTGGCTGCATGCGGGAGCATCCGTGGCGTGACGACACATTTATAGTTACGAAAACTTTTAATGTTACGTTACTTGTTGCACACTATTTAAGATTTAACACCACAAACAAAGTTTTGCTTAATTCTTTCTAGTTGTGGGAATACACTTACATTTAGTCTGCAGCATGAAACTGTTTCTTAAAAAATCAATGGTAACATACGTTAATTAGAATGGGATGTTATATTTGACAGCTGAACAAGATAATGTCACTCAACTGTGATTGAAATTGAGATTTAGAACGTATTTTAATTAAAATCTGAAATTTACATTATGCTACATTTATGTTGGAAAACGCATATGTACTAAAGTAAAGATTTATGTAACGTGGAGGAAGTGTTGAAGTGAGGAAGAGCATGTCCTTCAACTACATGACACTGTCTCACATCTTGCTCTGACTGGTCGTCCTTTTATGATATATTTTATAAAAACAATCCAATACACTTATCAGTGAATTGAGCTGAAATTAGAAATGAAATAAAGTTTAACAATTACTAAAAAAATAAGGATATTAGACATTGACAAGTCTTAACAAAGATGTTTTGTACGATGTGCATACACGTGCTCACATTAATTGTTGAATTGGTCATAAGTTTGCGTATGGAACAGAATTAATGCATTTATTCTATCTTGCTTGATGACATTGGAACTTGCATTATGCTTAATTCCATCTTGCTTGATGACATTGGAACTTGCATTATGCTTGATTCCATCTTGCTTGATGACATTGGAACTTGCATTATGCTTAATTCCATCTTGCTACATGACATTAAAACTTGCATTATGATTGATTCCATCTTGCTTTATGATATTTAAACGTTGCATTATTCTGGATTCCATTTTTCATTATTTCATTCAAACATTTCGTAGTGACCAATTCTTTCATTGAGTGATAACTATTAAACTGGAACAAGCCATTTGGAATACTAAAATGTTAACGTCATATACCTTTATGTATAAGCTACCTTTCTTCATGCTCTATACAAACTATTTACGGTTTAGTTTTTTTTGTATTACTTTTATGTAGAAGTCATTTAAAATTGACTATTTTTTGTTCCCTGATGGATTTTGTTAAAATGTGACTTATTTGATTTACAGCTCGCATGGCGTGATTACTATTAGCTTTCGCTTATATCCATTATTCAGTGTTTATGCTTAATAAAGCTCGGTGTCTGAGGCTTTGTGGATTATGTTTGATCAACTTACATTATGATAAACAATTTAAACAATGTCACTGTTAAGGGGCGAGAACTCTGTTATCAATATCAACGGATTTTTTCCATGATTCGCCTATCATCGGAATTTTCCGTACAATGAATATATTACGGAATACCGTTAGGGCCATCGTGGTTATACGTTAAAATACGTACCAAGCGCTTAATACATAAATTGCAGTGGAAAGAATATAAATACAAGTAGTAAGGATTATGCAATATAATTTTATACATGTATATGTATACAGTCTAATAGAAAAAATATGCTCGTAAACAGTTATTCAATGGGGCAGTTATACGTACAGTGGCGGATTCAGGCCTTGGCTTAAGGGCTGCACCTACCCCCAAAGATACGTTGATGAGCTGGGATGGAATATATACGTGAAAGTTTCATGCAATAGTGGTCATAGTGTACTCCCTTATCAAAACATATAATGCTGTCATCCAGTTGTTAAGCACCTGCCTAGGTACTGCGATTGCGAAGGTCTTTATCTAATGACTTGGACATTAAAAAGCAAAACTTATTAATTGGCCTTTTAACCTAATAAATGTCTCAGAGTCACTAATAGTGGCGAATATGTATGTAACACATTAAAATATACATGTATAATAAGGAAAGAAGGAAGTTGTTTATTTTTGTGACATGTGCATAGTCAATTATAAATGTTGGGCATATGTGTGTCTGATTATAGATCAGACATCCCGCACACACCACCACATTCACATACATTTGTGCTTAAAGATATACTATGCACATCTTTCAGTAATATATTTTTATCACAGAAATTAATTGAAATCTATAAAATTCTTACTAAATATGTTTTATTTAAATAAAAACACATACACATAATGTATAGGAATCTGCTTTCCTTATTACGGGTCAAGTAAAGTTGTGCCTGTCTTTAAAAGAAACTTATATATTTATTTTTGTAAGAACACTATATACTGCCCACTTACAGTGTAAAGGATTTAAAGCACAATGTTTGTGTGAAGCCAAATTATATTTATTTTATTTTACAAAAAAATCAAGTTTGTACAGTACTAAGTCGTGGCCACGAGTTACTAAGTGACATGTGTGTGTTTTTATTTATCTCGTGCGCACGAGATACTGTGTCTCGGCCACGAGTTACTAAGTCGTTTAAGTCGTGGGAACGAGATAACTAAGTCGTGCAGACGAGATAATTAAATAAGATTACACCATGATTTTTTTAAACTTAGAAAACTTCTGTTTAAAGATTTACGTGCAACATTAATCTTTGAAAATACTGAAGTGTTCACTTTGAACTTAATACATGTCTTTAGGATCATAAGACCCATAAATCAGACATTAATTTTGACTAAGTTATAGCCCTTTGTTGGGACAATTCTATGATAGAATTGGTCATTTGTACGTACAAAGGCCTGTTAACATTGTTCATACCATAACTTGAGAGGGACTTAGTCCTGGTTTATTTTATTGGGAAGGGACATTGCCCATGGACAGTAGATATCCTATAAGGATGTTTAAGGTCACAGGTCAGATAAGCATGACACTTCATGTAAAATCCTTGTCTGATGAATGATTTAGAAAGAATAAGCCGTAGTTTATATAACCTAAAAAGATCAGTAGATGACACCTAATAATTTTTAGGCAATTTGGTCAGAAATCAGGGTCACAATGACGCTAAATCTTTGACCAATCAATAACTTGTATAAATGGCTATTTTACGGGCAAGTGAAGTAGGGGCATCCTTGTTAGGAAAATTCATATAAATAGTGTAATTTTATTGGTTAATTATCTCGTTCGCACGACTTAACTTTCTCGTGGCCACGACTAAACTTTCTCGTGGCCATGCCATAGTAACTTGTTCCAACGACTTATTTATCTCGTGGTCACGACTTAGTAACTCGTGGCCACGACTTAGTTATCACGTTCCCACGACTTAATTATCTCATGGCCACGACTTAGTAACTCGTGGCAACAACATAGTATCTTGTTCCCTAGACTTAATATCTCGTGGCCACGATTTAGTAACCCGTGGCCACGACACAATATCTCGTGCGCACGAGATAAATAAAAACACACACATGCCACCTTTGTGCCACCTTAAGTTTGATAAAATTCAATTTCACTTATCACACACGCTCAAAAGAAGTGTAAACAATTGTATAAGAGGTGAGTTGCCACTTGAAGGAGGAGTTATTAGAGACATATATAACTTTTTTTTCCACATGCTGGCGGAATCTTCCAAAACACGCACTTTTCGTCTGTCGCATCGTGTTCTCTTGTTTTTCAGTAAATTTACATGTCAGTCCCCAACTAACACTGTTCTGTATACGCCCCTATATAAAGTGGACGTAACTTTGTTTACTCCACGTGCCAAAATACGGGATCATCCGGAAAATAACGGGATGTACCGACAAAGCGACACCTGCTGTCATAATATGAACACAAATTATTGCAACTCGCATTATGCTTACTGCCAACTGCTTAGTGCGTACTGTCACATGCGACTATAATATCGCTATCGTTGTCATCTTCGTTGTCGATGCGCAGTGATCATGTATTGCATTATATTTGTAATCAGTGAATATATTGAAGAAGACACATCAAATTCGCCAATTATTGATCAAAATGAATAGTTTATTTTGACATAATCTCGACAATATAAGTGGCAGATTTATAGCAAATTAAAGATACAACTACCATGTTACATATAGTTATAAAGAATGTTATCTTAAACACCAAACATAATACGTTGTCCTTAAAAAAAAGATGCAACTAAATATATAGCATATTAAAATATGTGAGTTTGATGGTTAAGTAGGGAACACACAAGGTTGCAATTACATGAAAGTGCATTCAGTAATCATAAGGCATGATTGAATTCAGCAAAACGCAGGTTTACATTGTCATAAAGAAGTATAGAAGCAAGCATAATGTAAGTTCCGATATCATAAAGCAAGATGGAATAAATGCATTAATTCTGTTCCATATTTGCGTAATTTATATACTAGGATTTTAATCTGAAGTAAATGATACCATATCAAAAACTTAAAACGATCTGCGAACATACAGTTTAATTACTTAATCATTAAGTATCTAATGAATTTAAAATTATGTAGATTTCAGACAAAATTAATGTTTCTTTGACTACCAATGTATCGATGATACATACTGGCACAATTTATTACTAAAACTAAACATATATTCTAGATAAAATTGTTTTGTAAGTTATCGTCATACAGACAGGCCATAAATCGCTTTAACCAACTGGGACCGCAGCTTTCTGTCTTATTAGATAAAAGATGCAGTAGAAAAAATATATACATATAATTTATTGTAGAATTTTAAAGACAATGTATACAAGAAATGTTTAAACGATGAAATGACGAAGCACCTTTAGTTAAGAAACAATTTATATCCCGGAAAAAGTCACACATGCTTCATAACATGCATGCTTGCATATGTCAATCACAGGATAATTCCGTTAAAATACACCTATATCTCCATGATATTTTGCAACATATTTCATGGGCAACATCTTACTGTTTTATTTCATTTATTTCCCGTTCCTTGGTGGAGCATAATACTATACATAATCGTACATTTATTGTTTGATTTAAGTTTCTTAGTCATATAATATGTTCTTTTGATGCTGCTACAAGGAATATCAATAAATAAAAATGTATAAAAAAAACATGAAACAAACAAAAAATCTAAAACATAAAAAACAAACACACACTGTTTGTCAGTTATGCGTGAAGCAAAATCATTAACAAATACGATGGTATGTACATAATTAAAAGCAGCAACAAAATAATTATGACAATTGATGTTTGATAGTCCTAGCAATTAAATAATAGTTAAGTCAGGAATATGATAATGAGCTCAGCTATTTCTTATCAACACTGCGTGGTAATTTACCAATCTACTGACGGTTCCAATTATTCTATTACAAATATCATGTCTCATTGTTTCTACCATGATTTATGAGTTGTTGTTTATTGTGAATTGGAATTTGATGTGCATATACATTTTATTAAGGCCGGTGTGTGTGTGTGTGTGTGTGTGTGTGTGTGTGTGCGTGTGCGCGCGTGTGTGTGTGCGCGTGCATTTGTGTGTTTTTATTGTTATTATTTTTTATTTATTCATTTATTTATTCATTTCAATTTTACAATATGTTGCTTTTGGAATATGAAAGACTGAAAGAGAAATTATATGAATACATGAATTAAGTCTCACAATTTTAGAATTTTATATGAGCAGCTTAAGCAAATCAAATTCATATAAATTATGATTGCAGCAAATGCATTTCCGATTTCAAATTCTTGAATTCTCGATTTCAATTTCGCGAACTCTCGATTTTGATATCAATGAATTCTTCTTCACGTTCTTAATGATTTCATGATTTCTACTTCTTCAAGTCATGATTTCAACTTCACGAATTTAACATATCAGATTTATGAATTCACAATTTAAACTTCATCGTGAATTTTGACCGTGAATTCATGAAGAGGAAATCGTTAAATCATAAATCTGAAATGGTTAATTTGTCAACTTGAAGCACTGAAATAAAAATCTCCCGAACGCTATTCATTTTTTTCCAGCATATGTTATACCTACAAGTCATCACACTGTTGGCTCTATTTCAGAGAGATAGGAATCTAGATTGCATTATGTTATTTATATCTCGTGTTCACACAATGACATTCGTGGCTTTTCAAATCTCATAATTTGAAAAGTTCACACAAATGATGTGGTAAACATAATCACAAATATTTGCAAAAATAGAGAAATGCTTATATTGTCCTGAAACTCTTTGCATGCGATGCAATGCTCTACATAAATGTCATGTGAGATAATTATACAAAGAGAGGAATGTAATTTATAGTTTTTCCCTCTTGTGCATGGAAAATTAAGTTAATGAATGATGCTCGAAAATACATTACAGCTCTGTGCACTTAACAATGTTAATTTTAAAATAGGAAGGACCTTAACATATTTAATGTATTTGATTTTTATTTTTTGTGGGGATATATCATGTCTCTTGGTCCGTTGTAACTTGTTCTGAACAGTTATAGAAATCATATCATTATCAACTATTAAGGTTGTACATGCATAATGGATTCAATTAAGAAAAATGATAATGACCTTATACAAAAGCTTCGATTTCGTACAAATGGTCTTTCTATAGCGAGGAACTGATATTTTTCTTCTTCATGTGCTCAAAAAGGTGACAAATTCGTAATAAGTCAAGTAATTTTATAAGTATTTCTACACTTTTCTGCGTGATGTCTGTGCAGATTAGCACAGAAACACGATGTGATGTGAGCACCTTTCAATTTACACGCGCAATTATTGTATATAATTGGAACCTGTTCAATACCGATCTGTTTTTATTATTGTAAAGAAGATAATCAATAAGTTCATCGTGTCTAATTTTTCATTTTAGCATCGATAAATAATTTGATTACATAACTTTATTCATTTAAAGCCTTTTATTAGTAGATGTTTTATTATATAAATGAAAAACTTTTTTTCAAGAACATATAAACAATTAATTATTTTGTATACACTATTTTAATGGAATGTACCCGTTCTTTACATTTCAACACGCTATTGTGAAATGCTTTAAAATATGATTATCTTACTAACGTTGGTGCACGAGTTAATAAGCTGATTTCCTATGTTTTATCGCTCATATATAATATTTAGTGTGTTATTCATTAACAAGACTATCTCGAACATATTTCAGCAAATAAGTAGGGAAATACAACCCACTATCAGGGATTCGTGGAACAAAGATTATTAAGACACAATTTGAATATAGAATGATTTTGCTAATGTTAAATGCATTATTAATACATGCAGGCATCTTACTTACTTAAACTTCTAATACACCATGCGAACACCTACAGTCACAGACAAATAAAATAGATAAATGTCGTTGTATTTACTCTTTGACACTAATGTTATACCCGAAGCAGTTTAGTTTTAATGTTAACAAAAATGGAATATAAAATGGCCTTTATATCTACAATGAAACAGTTTTATCATTTTTCACACTGTTTCAAGTCGAGGAGCTTTCTACTTTACTATCTCTTTTGAGCTGAAAAAAAAATGCACATGCTTTATTTTTGAACATGATGCACATAAAGTTTATAAATCACCATAAAAAACACCACCTAACTGTTTTTCCACATTTACGTGCATAATGACAGCACCAGAAATCGCACACCTCATTTGAAGCGCTGAAGATGTGCGTTGTGCGCGACATTCACAGATGTGTTCATATAGCGATGATCCCGAATGCTTTCGTGCCATTCCATAAAAAACGGCTTATGTTCCATAATTTAAAGAATATATTTGCCCTAAAGGAGAAATCAATGGGAGGTGAATCTTAATAAGAGGGAATAAGTTATGAAGCCTCGGCAACAAATTGTAAAAAAACCTTATAATATGAAATGTCAAACAGAACATTCCGCATGTGATTTTGTGAAGATATAAACAATTTGCGTAATTTCAGTCTATATGTCATTTAAATGTGACACTTTTGAAACATCAACAGTGTATATACTCACATAATGAATTCTTTTTTAGGTAAACTTGTGTGGAAAATTGGAAGGATGTTTATTACTTTCGCAACTAACATAGTCTTCTGATCTCTAACCAAACCATTGCATAGAGCACGCAAGAAAATATATAAATGCATCCCTTCTAATTGATTTGTTCATAAATTTCCGGTAACAACGCAATGAAATTAGCATTATTTTGTAAGATGTTACATGGAAGATAAAAGATAATAAAATAGACAGTGCATTCACGAAAAAAAACGACATAGTTGTTAAGTACAATAAAGGTAAACAATAAATGTCATTTCATTGGGCACCAATTTGTATAAACAGTTAAAATTCTCATTTTGATATTTTCATTCTAGTATCTAAGCCAATAAAGTTACAAATGAATTTATAAAATACTTACATATATTTCAATCATTTTAAAATGGCGCAACTTAATATCAAATGTATTTGCAAATTGGATAATGAGCTGCATTTTTGTTTAGCATGTTATAGTTTAATAGTGTTTGATTTAGACAAATTTTTGCAGATTCTACATAAAGTCATTAGATATAAAACGTGGTATTGTAGCAAAATAAAACTAAACAATAAGGAAATTGTGACATAAATCATCGAAACTTTTCATATAATTCTCTTTACAATCATATTGATATCATGAAATTATGATATTAGTTGAAAATGCAAAATAAAATATTGGAAAGTAATGGTTCGTTTAATTCTACATGTGTATTTACTACGCATTATATACTATTAAATTAGAATTGAGATTAAAAAAAGGGAAAAGTTAATAAACATGCATAGAAAATGAATTTATCAAAGATGATTGACACGATTTCTGCCATCATCTTACAATTATTTTATAAATTTTTTATTTTAATTGACGATATATATCATTATTGCAGTTGGGAATCTTCACTTACAAATATCAGATTATTGCTTTTGTTTTGGTAAAAAGGTCTCACAAAGGTATCTTTGGAAATAAGCTGTACCTTTTAGTAGGAAACTGCGTGAGTATTTTGAATTATGAAATTGATCCCGCTTTAGATTAGGGAAGTTTTTTTTATTTGTGTGTATCATACATTTCGTGTAAACGATGCGCCCAAAGAAGTAAGAGTGAATATACAGTCATATAGCCATATTTCATGTGAAGACAATACATTACAAGGATTATGAGCCGGGCTTTACAAACAGTTTCAAGTGCAATTTCTTTTCTTTCTTTTTTTTTGGGGGGGGGGGGGGGGGAGAGGGGGATTCCATCATGAAAAATGTCGATAATGTATTTTCACTCTAACAACATATTTTAAATCGTGTGGGGAGACATTCGAGTACGGAAAATGCCTGATAATGTGTTCTCACTGTAATAACACATGATTAAATCGATTTACAAAATTATATACATTTATATTATTATATACATTTCCACCTTTTGAAAATGTGTCAAAACGTCACAGGTACGCTGTTATTGCGATATGGTATGTACAAAATGGTTGTACCACAATTACTTTTCAATACTGACTGAGGGATTGCCTTTACGGGTTGAAGCGTCAGAATTGCAACCACTGTTTAACCATGTGTGACTGTAAAAGGCAATTTAATGAATTCGAATTATTGGGTCTCTGCATCACTTAGTTCCAGCAAGTGATGTGGTTTTGACCCCTGGTGTTGCTTAATTTTGTAATACCAGAGATTAGCCAAAATCATTTTCCTGTTTCGAAGCCATATGACCTAACTGTTTTGGTACAACCAAACAAAAGCGAGACAAAACCTATAATAAATCTAAATGAAGTCTATCAACATTAAATCGTTCATTTGTTTTCAATATCCATTACCTTTTAATCGTGCGCTAAACATTACTTCGGAAGTGAAAAGCTCACCATGTACCACACTTTCTCAGGAATGAGATGGGGGGGGGGGGGGGGGGGGGGGAGGTCCCTACATTGAAGAATATGTGCATCTGTATATTGTTATGATTTGAAATACATTACCTTTTTGATTTTTACACAATCAACAGATAGTGTCACGTGCTGTGTATCAGCTATAAACGAAATTATTTATTTATGGTGTTAAATTTTGATATTTTAGAATCATTGATTTTTATACATTGTTTCATATTGTTTTTGTTTTGTACAATAGTTTTGTAAATCACAACTGTAACACTAGCATTAACTAATGCAACAGAATATCTTCTGCTTGATTGTTTTATGTTTTAAATGATTGACAAAGTGCATTTTTAAGTAGACCTTTAGTCAACATCATGTTAATTTGTTTTACTAACATACTTTGCAAACAAGTAGACATGAAATGTCTTCGAATACTACGACTTAAACAGTAAAGCCAAATGTGTTAAATATTAAAAGTAACTAAGTCTAAAATGAACATGTCGTAATACATTCACACTATTCCTCAGTCGTAGATATACTGCACGTTTGTTAAACAATAATGACTGTTGGGTACATATTAACTGTATTTCGTTCTAAAAAGTTCAAAGTACTTAACCTAAAATGCAACGTGGATGTCAGTATTCTATACTATCAATACTTATATATATTATTATGTAATATTGTGTTGTCGGTTCTCGTAACGACAGTTGTATTTGCAGGTCTGTTGTAATATCTGAACATGATATCACTGCATGAAGTCTGTTTATTACATAAAGAAGACCCATTTCACCGCGACAGAGATAAATAAGCTTAAAACAAAAATTGAATTCTAGAGAACACAATCTGTAGCCGAATCAAATGCAAACAAGGAGAAGTGTTCGTGTTATGGGCGAGATGCATTTTTTCGACATTGGTCGAAATGGCAACAGCATGCCTAATATTATTATGCATACACCATCGATCCATTCTGATAGGAAATTGGAAACAAACAATACAAATTAATTTGTAATTTAACTTTTTTCATTTACAACTGTCGTTACGAGAACCGACAACACAATATTACATAATTATATATATTAGTATTGATAGTATGGAATACTGACATCCACGCTGCATTTTAGGTTAAGTACTTTGAACTTTTTAGAACGAAATACAGTTAATATGTACCCAACATTCATTATTTTGACAGTAAAAATAATGTACCTTTTTCATTTTTTTCATGTCATGTCCATTGGATTCAAAAGTAAGACACATAGATGAATTTACCATTCACTTTTTCATAAAAGGCCAGGAGCGTCAAATTGAATGTACATAGATTACTATCGTTATATAATAATTGTCCTTTTTTATTTATATAATGTTTGAATTCTATTGAAAACTTTGACACTATCGTGTATTACAATGCATTGCAATACATGTGTTCCATTTGTTTGAGGAATATTTGGCGATGGTTTTTGTATACAGTTTTCAACACTAGATCATTAAAGATGCGAAATCAAAATTCATTCATGTTCATGCATTATTGGGTTGTATCTTTTAACTAGTTTAGAGAAGAAATAATCTTGACCAAGAAAAGAACCATTAAGGACAACAGGTAACAAATGAATTTTATTTACAGACTCATGAAAAGTAGTATGCTTCCCAACAAATATTTCGGAAAAACTATATCACTGTAAGTGATAAAGTGTGACTGATATTAATCTTATTTCACTATAAACAGTATTTTACTGGTTGTCATAACATATATAGAGGATATTCAAGTTTTTTCTATAAATACATGATTTATTTTCATCGAGTGGTATGAAAATAAATATTTCATGAGTGGCGGTAGCCACGAGTGAAATATGGTAATTTTCATGCCACAAGATGAAAATAAATCATGTATTTATAGAAAAAACTTGAATTTTCTGTTTATTATACACATTTTTCTCTTTTTTTGCGATAAAATTTGAAAGACTTTCCCTTAAATTTTGTGTACTGGCAGAATTTAAAAGAAAGTAGTCCGGCGAGACACCAGTGAATATACGGAAAATATGTTTCACTGCAGTGAAAAATAAATTTTTACAGTGAAAATACGGAAAATGAAAATATGCTTTTTATTTCATCAATATTTCTCAATATTTCATTTATAAGTATATAATAAAAATTAATATCTAACATTATAACAGAGCATTTTCTAGGAATCAATTATTACTGTTGAAGATTGAATTTATATTTAGTCTGTGCTAGGGGAGTGAGAGATGTTGTATTTGTATATTTTCTCTTATGAACAGAGACAATCAAAGATTCATCTAAGATTGCTGTTTTTATTTCATCCGAGGGATCCGATCACTCCCTTTTCCATTTTTTATCTCTCTATATGTTTGTTGCAGAAGTTATTACTTGTTTACTTAAAACCAACGGTGTTGACTGAACAGAATCATGTCTGCAATGTTCAACTAAATGATTTTCGTTATATACATTTTGAGGAGTTGGTGGGAAACGGCTCTTGAAGGATCTCTCTGTTCATAAATATGTGACAGGCAAACGTCAATAAATATTAAGTAATTCTGTTACTAATCATGAAACATCTTCTAATGAGTGTCTACAAAGTTTGTTCAAATAAAAGCCCTGGGATCAAAATTGGTCCCGGCCCGGGGGTCATTGATTTTCCTTATATGTGTATAGCAAAAACTTTAAAAATTATCTTTTAAAGAACTCAAAGAGCTAGAGCTAAGATATTTAGCATGAAACATCTTCTAATTGGTGTCTACCAATTTTGTTCAAATAAAAGCCCTGGGGTCAAAATTGGCCCCGCCCCAGGGTGTCATTGTTTTTAACTATATGTGTAAAAATAACTTAAAAAAACTTCTTTTAAAAAACCCAATGAGCTACACCTTAGATGTTTAGCATGAAGCATCTTCTAGTGAGTGTCTACAAAGTTTGTTCAAATAAAAGCCCTGGGGTCAAAATTGGCCCCGCCCCAGGGGGTCATTGATTTTCCCTACATGCATATAATAAAAACTTAAAAAATCTTCTTTTAAAGAACCCAAAGAGCTAGAGCTAAGATATTTAGCATGAAACGTGTTCTAATGGATGTCTACCAAGTTTGTTCAAATAAATGCCCTGGGTCAAAATTGGCCCCGCCCTGGGGGTCATTGATTTTCCTTATATGTGTATACAATGTAGCAAAAACTTAAAAATCTTCTTTGAAAAAAACAAATAGCTAGAGTTTAGATACTAAGCATGAAACATCTTCTAATGAGTGTCTACAAAGTTTGTTCAAATAAAAGCCCTGGGATCAAAATTGGTCCCGGCCCGGGGGTCATTGATTTTCCTTATATGTGTATAGCAAAAACTTAAAAAATTCTCTTTTAAAGAACTCAAAGAGCTAGAGCTAAGATATTTAGCATGAAACATCTTCTAATTGGTGTCTACCAATTTTGTTCAAATAAAAGCCCTGGGGTCAAAATTGGCCCCGCCCCTGGGTGTCATTGTTTTTAACTATATGTGTAAAGAAAAAACTTAAAAAAAACTTCTTTTAAAAAACCCAATGAGCTACACCTTAGATGTTTAGCATGAAGCATCTTCTAGTGAGTGTCTACAAAGTTTGTTCAAATAAAAGCCCTGGGGTCAAAATTGGCCCCGCCCCGGGGGACATTGATTTTTCTTATATGTGTATAGCAAAAACTTAAAAATCTTCTTTGAAAAAAACCCGAATAGCTAGAGTTTAAAGCATGAAACATTTTCTAGTAAGTGTCTACAGAGATTGTTCAAATAAAAGCCCTGGGGTGAAAACTGGCCCTGCCCCAGGTGTGTCATTGTTTTTAACTATATGTGTAAAGACATTTTTTTAAAAAACTTCTTTTAAAAAACCAATGAGCTACACCTTGGATGTTTAGCATGAAACTGGCCCCGCCCGGTTTAAACTGGCCCGGCTCCGGGGGCCCTATATACAGGTGAGCGACCTCAAGGCCATCATGGCCCTCTTGTTTTATTGTTATGACGATAATCATTAAGTTCATCGTGTTTATTTTTCATTTTAGCATTGATATATAATTTGATTACATAACTTCAATCATTTAAAGCCTTTTATTATTTAATAAATGACAGACAATTTTCAAGATCATATTAACAATTAATTATTTTGTATACACTATTTTAATGGAATGTACCCGTTCTTTACATTTCAACACGCTATTGTGAAATGCTTTAAAATATGATTATCTTATTAACGTTAGTGCACGAGTTAATAAGCTGATTTCTTGTGTTTTATCGCTCATATACAATATTTAGTGTGTTATTTACTAACGAACATAGTTCAGCGAATAAGCAGGGAAATACAACCAGCTATCAGGGATTCGTGAAACAAATGATAATCAACACATAATTTGAATAAGCTGGTTTCTTATGTTTCATTTCCTCATCTACAATATAAAATTTAGTGTTTTATTTATTAACAAGATTATATCGAACATATTTTAGCGAATAAAGTAGGGAAATACAACTAGCTATCAGGGATTCGTGGAACAAAGTATATTTAACACATACTTTGAACAAAGAAAGATTCGTCGAATGCTAAATGCGTTATTTAAACACATGCAGCAATCGTACTTACGTAGATATGAAAAAGGCGCACTTCTAATGCACCATGCGAATATCTACAGCCATAGACAAATACAATAGATAAAAGTCGCTGTATTTACTCTTTGACACTGATACTATACCCGAAGCAGTTTCTCATTAGTTAGACATTACAAATCTAATCTCATCAAAATTGAAAACCAAAATGGCTTTAAGATGAAACAATTTTATCATGTTGTACGCTGTCAGCTTTTTTTCCGAAAGACTTTTGCATTTAAATTTCTCAAAATACTGTCTTTTGAGCTGAAAAAAATATATACACACACTATCAGACAGGCATTCGTGGAACAAAGGATTGTTAAATAATCTAAATATAGTATTATTTTTCTAGCGTTAAATGCGTTATAAACACATGCATCAATTTTACTTACTTAGATATGAAAAAGATGCACACCTAATGTACTATTCGAACACCTGCAGCCACAGACAAATAGAATATGTTTCTACTTTGACAGTGATACTATACCCGAAGCAGTTGAACAAAGAATAGAATATAAGATGCCCCTCTATATCTTAAATGAAACATTTGCATCATTTTGTACGCTGTAAGCTGTTTTTAGCCACATAAGTCGACGAGTTTTGCATTTTACTTTCTCGAAATATAGTATTTGAGCTAAAAAAATTATTAAATATCAACGTTTTAATAGAAGCCGGGACGAAAGTCGGTTTCGATTTTTGAAACTGATTCACAAAATTTTATAAATCACCAGAAACAGCAACACCTATGTTGATTCTTTTCAAATTTTCGTGCATAATGATAGCACCAGAAATCGCACACCTCAATGTGCTAAAGGTGTGCGTTCAGCGTGACATACACAGAGGTGTCATGTAGCGATGATCCCGAATGACGATTTTGTTCCAAAACTTAAAGAATATATGTGCCCTAAACTAGAAAACAATAGGTAGTGAATCTTAATAAGAGGGAATAAGTTATGAAGCCTCGGCAACAAATTGTAAAAGAAAACAACTGATAATATGAAATGTCAAACAGAACTTTCCGCATGTGACAATGTAAAGATTTAAACCATTTGCGTTATTTCAGTCTAATGGTCAATTAAATTTGATAACGTTTCGGACATCAATCGATGTATACTCGTATAATCACCTAACGGAGTCTTTTTGAGATGGAGCTTGTGTGGAAAAGTGTGGAAGGATGTCATTACTTTGGCAACTAACAAAGTCTTCTGATCTCTAAGCAAACCACTGCTGAAAGCACGCAAGAAAGTATATAAATGAATCCCTTCCAATTGATTCGTCCATAAATCTCCTGTAACAAGGCAACGAAGTTTGCATTATTTTACAAAATGTGACATGGAATATGAAAGATAATAAAATGTACAGTGCATTCACGAAGACAAATTGCCATATTTGTTAAGTACAATAAAGGTAAACAATAAATGTCATTTCATTGGGCACCAATTTGTATAAACTGTTAAAATACTCATTTTCATTCTCGCATTTAAGCCAATAAAGTTACAAATGAATTTATAAAATACTTTCATATATTTCAATCATTTTAAAATGGCGCAACTTAATATCAAGTGTATTGCAAATTGGATAACGAGCTGCATTTTTGTTTAGCATGTTATAGTTTAATAGTGTTTGATTTAGACAGATTTTTGCAGATTCTACATAAAGTCATTAGATATAAAACGTGGTATTGTAGCAAAATAAAACTAAGAAATAAGGAAATTGTGACATAAATCATCGAAACTGTTCATATAATTCTCTTTACAATCATATTGAAATCATGAAATTATGATATTAGTTGAAAATGCAAAATAAAATATTGGAAAGTTATGGTTCGTTTTATTCTACATGTGTATTTGCTACGCATTATATACTATTAAATTAGAATTGAGATTTACAAAAAAGGGAAACGTTAATAAACATGCATAGAAAATGAATTTATCAGAGATGATTGACACGATTTCGTGCAATCATCTTACAATTATTTGATAAAAAATTATTTTAATTGACGATATATATCATTATTGCAGTTGGGAATCTTCACTTACAAATATCAGATAATTGCTTTTGTTACGGAAAAAAGGTCTCACAAAGTTATCTTTGGAAATAAGTTGTACCTTTCAGTAGGCAACTGCGTGAGTATTTTGTATTATGGCATTGATCCCGACTTCGCTTTAGATTAGGGAAGTGTTTTTATTCAAGTGTATCATACATTTCGTGTTAACGATGCGCCAAAGAAGTAAGAGTGGATTTGGTTATACAATCATATAGCCATATTTTATGTTAAGACAATACATTACAACGATAAAGAGGGCTTAACAAACAGTTTAAAGTGCATTTCTTTTCTTTTTTTGTGGGGGTTTGGGGGGACTCCATTATGAAAAATGTCGGATAATGTATTTTCACTCTAACACCATATTTTAAATCGTGTGTTGGGAGGCATTCAAGTACGAAAAATGCCTGATAATGTGTTCTATCTTTAATAGCACAGTTTTAAATCGATTTACAAAATAAAGTACATTTATATTGTTGTATACATTTTCACCTTTTGAAAATGTGTCTAAACGTCACAGGTTACTGTTATTGCGATATGGTGTGTACAATGGTCGTACCACAATTACTCTTCAATACTGACTGTAACACCAGAGATTAGCCAAAGTCATTTTCCTGTTTCGTAGCCATATGGCCTAACTGTTTTGGTACAACCAAACAAAAGCGAAACAAAACTTGTAATAAATTTAAATGATGTCAATCAACATTAAATCGTTCATTTGTTTTCAATATCCATGACCTTTTAACCGTGCGCAAATCATTACTTCGAAAGTGAAAAGCTTACCATGTACCAGACATTCTTAGGAATGAGATGGGGGGAGGGGGTCCCTACCTTGTAGAATATTTGCATCTGTATATTGCTCTGTTTTGAACTACATTACCTTTTTGATTTTTACACAATCAACAGATTGTGTCACATGCTGTGTATCAGCTATAAACGAAATTTTTTGTAAATAGTTTTGTAAAGCACAACGGAAACACTAGCATTCACTTATGCAACAGAGTATCTTCTGCTACATTGTTTAATGTTTTAAATGATTAATAACATGTAATTTTTTAAAGAAGACTTTTAGTCAACATGATTTCAATTTGTTTTACTAGCATACTTTGCAAACAAAAAGACATGGAATATCTTCGAATACTACGGCTTAAACAGTTAAGCCAAATGTGTTAAATATTAAAAGCAACTAAGTCTAAAATGAACATGTCATAATACATTCACACTATTCCTTAGTCCTTAGATATACTGCACGTTTGTTAAACATAAGGTGTATAACAATAATGACTGTTGGGTACATATTAACTGTATTTCGTTCTAAAAAGTTAACAGTACTTAACCCAAAGTACAAAGTGGATGTCAGTATTCCATACTATCAATACTTATATATATTATTATGTAATATTGTGTTGTCGGTTCTCGTAACGACAGTTGTATTTGCAGGTCTGTTGTAATATCTGAACATGATATCACTGCATGAAGTCTGTTTCTTACATAAAGAAGACCCATTCACCGCGAAAGAGATAAAATAAGCTTAAAACAAAAAATTGAATTCTAGAGAACACCCTCTGTACCCTGAATCAAATGCAAACAAGATGAAGTGTTCGTTTATGGGCGAGATGAAGTTTTTCGACAATGGTCGAAATGGCAACAGCATGCCTAATATCATTCTGCATACACCATCGATCCATTCTGAAGGGAAATTGGAAACAAACAATACAAATTATTGTCATTTAACTTTTTCATTTTGACAGTAAAAATAATGTACCTTTTTCATCTTTCTCATGTCTCTGTCCATTGGGTTCAATTGTTAGACACATAGATGTATTTACCATTCACTATTTTATGAAAGGCCAGGAGCGTCAAATTGAATACATAGATTATTTATTTATTATATATTTATTGTCCTTTTTTATTTTTTATAATGTTTGAATTCTATTTAAAACTTTGACAATATCGTGTATTACAATGCATTGCAATACACGTGTTCCAATTTTTTTGAGGAATATTTGGCAATATTTTTGTATACAGTTTTATTTTATAATGCCAATGTAAAACAATTTCGATGCCTTCTTTTACAATTGGGACACATACATATACTTTTATCACTTCCGTATAACAGATTCAAAATTGTTGATTATATTATTGACTTTTTTATATTTAAATAGTATTGAAAGCGTTTCAGCATCGTGCGTTACAACAGTGAATGTTATATAACGCACATGTTACAGTTGATAACGCATATGTTATAATTGCAGATTGAAAAATATCCGGCGAACTGTCAAATAATTTAAAAATAAATGTTCTCTTTTTTGTTTCCTATTGTTTAGGTGTATAATAGATTCAGTATTACAATGTATTTACATTTATGATATGATACCTACTATTGCTGTTACAAGAGGCGTCTTTGAAAAGAAAAGGAACAATAAGTTAGGACTTCATTTAAAAAGCTTTTTGTCAGTCATATGCACAGTAACACAAATTATTGCTTTCTTAACTCAGATGGTATTTAGATAATTAAAAGCAGTTACAAAACAATTACGACAATTTGATCTTAAATGTTTCTAGCAATTAAATGATAGTTAAATGAGGTACAAGAATGTGCTCAGTTATTTATATCTCAACACTAGATCATTAAAGATGCGAAATCAAAATTCATTCATGTTCATGCATTATTGGGTTGTATCTTTTAACTAGTTTAGAAAAGAAATAATCTTGATTAAGAAAAGAACCATTAAGAACAGCAGGTAACAAATGAATTTTATTTACAGAATCATGAAAAGTAATGTGCTTCCCAACAAATATTTCGGAAAAACTATATCACTGTAAGTGATAAAGTGTGACTGATATTAATCTTATTTCACTATAAACAGTATTTTACTGGTTGTCATAACATATATAGAGGATATTCAAGTTTTTTCTATAAATACATGATTTATTTTCATCGAGTGGTATGAAAATAAATTTTTCATGAGTGGCGGTAGCCACGAGTGAAATATGGTAATTTTCATGCCACCAGATGAAAATAAATCATGTATTTATAGAAAAAACTTGAATTTTCTGTTTATTATATACATTTTTCTCTTTTTTTGCGATAAAATTTGAAAGACTTTCCCTTAAATTTTGTGTACTGGCAGAATTTAAAAGAAAGTAGTCCGGCGAGACACCAGTGAATATACGGAAAATATGTTTCACTGCAGTGAAAAATAAATTTTTACAGTGAAAATACGGAAAATGAAAATATGCTTTTTATTTCATCAATATTTCTCAATATTTCATTTATAAGTATATAATAAAAATTAATATCTAACATTATAACAGAGCATTTTCTAGGAATCTATTATTACTGTTGAAGATTGAATTTATATTTAGTCTGTGCTAGGGGAGTGAGAGATGTTGTATTTGTATATTTTCTCTTATGAACATAGACAATCAAAGATTCATCTAAGATTGCTGTTTTTATTTCATCCGAGGGATCTGATCACTTCCTTTTCCATTTTTTTATCTCTCTATATGTTTGTTGCAGAAGTGATTACTTGTTTACTTAAAACCAACGGTGTTGACTGAACAGAATCATGTCTGCAATGTTCAACTAAATGATTTTCGTTATATACATTTTGAGGAGTTGGTGGGAAACGGCTCTTGAAGGATCTCTCTGTTCATAAATATGTGACTGGCAACCGTCAATAAATATTAAGTAATTCTGTTTCGCAAATGCTTTAAATTTGTAAAACTGGTCTTTTTATAGCGATGTCTTTGTAGATCTATAGCTGTCATGTTAACTAAGATTTATCGCTTAATCTCGTGACAGGAATGTAATGAAACGAATGATTTTATAGGCATTTATACACTTTCTTGCGTGATGTTGCTGTAGATGAGCACAGAAACACAATGTGATGTGGGCATCTTACGATTAACACGCGATTTTTGTATATATTTGATGCTCGCTCAATATGTTCTGCATTAATTATCGTAAGAGAGGTGTTTTATTGTCAAGCATGTATCAAATGTTACAACTGTTTTGCTAACTTTATTTGAACAGAGTATTCATGAGATTTACAATATATTTAATGAAATATACATGCATATCATTAATGAAGTGAATAATCATAAATATACACAGCTTATCACAAACGAAATTTTTTATTTGAAAGCATATAATTTGTAAAAACAATTTACAAGATCGTCTTGCCATAGGCTAATACTTTAATTCTTAAAAATTAATCAATACGGGGTATGTTCAACAAAGTGTTTAGGTGTATCAGTAGACTAAGAAACAATTGTTCCAGAAAGTATACAATTGCTATATAGTAATACATTTTAATACAGACCTGAGGTGTGCGTATGCGGCCCACGCCAAAACATCTCATTTACAAAACTAACACATTATCTTCTTAACAGAGTAAGTGGTCGACGGCATTAAAATCTGCCAATTGCTATGGTGTTGACATTAACTGTATATCTCACGCTATCTCACAACAATTTATGGAAATTGTAAGACATCCATGTTTATAATGCTTCCTTTACTTCATGCATTGCTCATGCAAGCAGAATAAACGGTAACGGTTGACGTTGACCCCACCAAGCAGATGATAAGTAATGTTTGCCTTTACTGCTGATTGATATCTACGGTAAAGTTAAAAAAAACGTTAAAAACTATACCATGATTTTCTATCGTTGGTATACCATTGTCATATGAAATATGCAGGAAATATCGAAAATAAAAGTAAAAATGTAATACCGTTAGTCGAGTGATCATGAACAGTGGAAAAAGTTGAAACATTGTCAATGAAGACGGATATTAAACAGCAGTATTCCAGAAATGTATGATTAAAATTGACTGTATTAAGAATTTTAAAGGACATTTTGTGTATTCCTCGCATAACTAGGTGCTTGTCATCAAATGTGCAATCTACACGGAGGTGATACATTGAAAAGGAGAAACATTGACATTATTAGCATAACGTAATTATGACGTTGGAACTTGGGATGCATTGCGACATCTTAAATACGTTTAGTTTTATGATAACAAATTTATTTAAGTATGAAACAGACATACAATACATTAAAAAAACACCTAAACTCATATTTAACGGTGTTGATGCTTTCAAAGTTGTACTTTACAGGTGAAAATAAAGTATAGTAAGCAAAACATGTCTATTGATATGAGAGTCAGAAAAAAATATTTGAAAACTGTGTGCACCTAGGTAAAATAACGGTTATGGACCGAAGCCCACGATTTCATCTGGACAAACAGGACATGAAAACTAAAATGAGGAAAAACCATTGGGCAAAAAATTGTAACATGTATTACATCTAGAAGGCAAACGTTCCATTTAAAAGATTGCAAAAGTATTCGTAACACTTTAATTGATTTGTTCACAATGATAGATATTTATCAAGTATGTGTAAAGATCATAGCATAATCATATTTTACAATTACTTTAAGATAACAAAGAAACATGTGCAAAGAGTAAATAAATGTTAGTTTAAAGAGAATAAATAAAATGATATGTGCGTTCAAGGAATTTCACTGCGGTGGGTCCAAGAATAAATACTTTCAATTGACATTTAATTGCATCACAAAACATAGAATCTTAAAATAAAAGATCCGCGATAAGGAAACAATAATCTGATTAATAAGCAAGTTTCCGTTCCTGCAACATAGATCGTCAATTAGCCATGTTGTATTATCATTTAAGAGAAAATGTCAATTACTCTCGCCCAACCGTTAATCATGTACTGTTTTTAAGGTACTGAAACATTTTAATGTAATTTAAGTAAAAAAATTTGAATAATAAATGTTTAAAGTATTAGAATGCGTGTAAGATAGATGTTTTTTAAGTAATAGACTATTCAAATTAGTTAAAAGTATTTTATAGGTAGGTGATAGTTAACTCCTAATTGGTTAAAAATATTTCCTAATAAAAGATTAAAAATCATACTGTGACTTTAGGACGTAACCGTAGATAATTGAAAATATGACGCACATAATTATATCTTGGGCAATTATTTCAGATATATTTCCTTTCGTGAGTTACTAGGCCAATTGACTAGCATCAATATGCTATTAAATTGCCGTTATAGCGCTTTTTTGCTTTTTCATTCGCGTTATTCTATATGATATTAGGCTACAAGTTGAGTTGAAAGTAGCTGTACGTGGAGAAACAGAGTACATTGTTTTAACATTTGCAAGTAGTCTTCTGATCTGTAACCAAAGCATTGCTGTAAACACGCAAGAAAATATATAAAATTATCCTCATTAACTGATTTGTTCCAGCATACTTTATGATAAATCCTCGATTACATAGAAAATGAAATTTGCATTGATTCTTTAACTTTCGCGTGCACATAATATAGAATATAAACGAAATAAAATAGACAAAACGTTTAATAAAAAATTTAACATCATACCTATCAACTTAATTATAAATAAAAAGAAAAGTAAAGGGTGAGCATGTTTTTTTTATTATGCATCAATATTGAATAAAATTGCAAATGCACAATAAACTAGATTCTACCTCTTTTTTAGAATCACTTATAAATTTTGTTTAACTAGGGAATTTTAAACATTTAGGTACTTTATAAAATCTCTTTAGATATTAGGTGTAGTATTAAAAAAGTATTAAATAAAACTTAAATTCAAAGAAATTATTATATAAATTCTCGAACTCTTGATATAATTACCTTTTAAATATCAAATTTATGTAACGGCTGATAAATCTAAGTATAATAGGTAAAAATGATTAGTTGCCATATTTTTATGTCCAATGTATTAAATCTATTGAAAAAGAAAAATTTAACGTTACGAGACAGCGGTATACATGGACAAATACCCAAGTTGTAAACGTAGTCAAATAAACATACCGAATGTAAATACATGCATATATTTGATGACAGGCAAAGTGGTAGGCTAAGCAAACTTTTATTCAGTTATACTTTGAAAAATAAAGTATCACCATCAAAACTATGCGTTCCTTTGTGTGTTAGCCGATCAGCCAATTGGAATTCAACTGTAAACACTAATGGTTCATTGATTGTGTTCCTACGCTGGATCAAATGTGGATTACAAAAGCATATTCATTTTGCCGATTTAACAATGAAAAGTACGCCTTTAGAATTATAACACCCGGTCCATATCTATTAAAGAATTTTAATTCCCTTATATAAGGTAATATCATGACCCTCGGTCAAAGTATTATGAACTCCTCACACGAAAACCAATAACAGAAAAGAACAGAACAGAGCATACGTTTTAATTTAGACTTAATGTACATAGTACATCGCCATGCAAATAGATAAATAAAACAGTTATCACGTTAAGTGATAATGATAACACAAAATACAAGACGATACTTATCAGGTTATGAAAATACATTGTTAACAAAGAATGTTAAGATATGTAATTAGTTAATACTTTCTCAATCATAACGGCACTAGAAAATCATACGGTAACTTCACAGGATATTATATTCCGGATTTTTGAATAACACTTTTATGGGTTCCCATTCAATTTCTATGATCTCTGGTACACTAATTATTAATTATATAAATGGTTTGCAAAATATTTACATGATGATGTCTAAAAAAGTCAAAACCCGATGATAGCAGATTCGCCAAAAATAACTTAAATACCAGATTATTTTCTAGTTCTTATTCTGTGAACATAAAATATAACACAAATTAACTATTTTTAGCGCGGATGTAAAAATGCAATATTCACAGTATATAAACGATTTGAACCCCAACAGTATCTTGTGAGAAGATTTTAGTGTCAGCCATATTCTGCCGCTTCACTTGTTTACGATATTGATATTTATATTGATACTGATGGACGTAAGGTTAGTAAATCTATATTTATATTGTAAGAGAGAAACCTTATTAAACGTCTAAGTTATGCAAAACATAAACGTTAGCACGAAGGTTATAAAAAAATCGAACCCCACGAACTGCTTTCATGTGATCAACACTGAACACGAACAAAAATCCGTCTTATTCCAAGGTTGATTTAGTTTAACATAAAATTGTGATATCGAACTACTAAAGTAATCAATAACAAACGATAATTTAGTCATATGCATAACATATTGCTGTACCTTGAACATAAATTTAAAAGTTTTACCAAGAAGGTCATTTCCGTAAACTGAACGTTACTTGCTGGTGATTGTGAACCCTACTTGTGAGTTTACGAATTTTATCTGTACCCTGACTTGTGAGTATTTTTAAAGATTTATTGGAGAAAACGTTTACGTGAATTGCGATTTTGTATCAATTATTGCGAGAAAATATAAATGATTGTAATAGAATTTTATTATATAAGGTGGGATCTAAGGTATTTACCGAGAAGTGGTTTAACTGATACTATTGTTAATCATTTATGTAATAAAATATATAGTGTTATATATATTTTTCTTTCAGATCACCATGAAAGAATACAACTGCATATACTGTTCAGTAAAGACTACATATGTACGAATTTCAATGCCGTCATTGACCACATAATTATTCGCCATCCAGACTGCAACTTGAAAATAAGAATAAATAATGATCAGAATAAAATTTCCTACTTAAAAAAAATTCAGCGTCACAGCCAATAACGTAAAAGAAAAAAAGAAATTTATAACACCAATAGCTGAAACACTGACAATTAAAATTTAAAGAATTCCCGAATATTCTCCGTTTAAAAAGATGCCAAAATTGTCGACGCCTATGAAAGAAAAAAATGACGTTTATAACACCAATAGCTGAAACACTGACAATTAAAATTTAAAGAATTCCCGAATATTCTCCGTTTAAAAAGATGCCAAAATTGTCGACGCCTATGAAAGAAAAAAATGACGTTTATAACACCAATAGCTGAAACACTGACAATTAAAATTTCAAAAATTCCCGAATATTCTCCGTTTAAAAAGACGCCAAAATTGTCGACGCCAATGAAAGATATACACGTACAAGAATAAAAGTCGTACATGTCAGAAATAGAAAGTCAATGAATTTCTGAGAATAAAAAAACTTTTTTTAACAAGAGGGCCATGATGGCCCTAGATCGCTCAAATGACTTATCAAACTCATCCAAACAATTACTTAGACAAGCATTCTGACCAAGTCTCATGACAGGTGAGTCAAAAATGTGACCACTACAGTGTTAACAAGGATTATCCATATTTGAACAGTGCGACCTAGTTTTTTTACCCAGGTGACACATATTCAAACTTGACCTAGAAATCATCAAAACAAACTTTCAGACCAATTTCCAGGATGCTTGGATCAAAACAGTAGCAACTAGAGTGTTAACAAGATTTTTTTATTTTTAGCTCCGGTGACCTAGTTCCACATGCGATTTCGAACTCATCCAAGCAATTACCTAGACAAGCATCCTGACCAAGTTTGATGATAATTGAGTCGAAAATGTGACCACTAGAATGTTAACAAGGTTTTTCCATATTTGGGCGGTGTGACCTAGATTTTCATCAAAGATGACCCATGTTCGAACTTGACTTAGAAATCATCAAAACAAACTTTCAGACCAATTAACAGAATATTTGGATCACAACAGTAGCCACTAGAGTGTTAACAAGATTTTTCTATTTTTAGCTCCGGTGACCTACTTTTTCATCCGAGATGACCCATGTTCAATTTATTCCCAGCAATGACCTAGACAAGTTTCCTGACCAAGTTTGATGACAATTGAGTCAAAATTGTGACCACTAGAGTGTTAACAATGTTTTTCTATTTTTAGCCCCTGTGACCTAGTTTTTCATCCTAGATGACCCATGTTCGAACTCATCCGAGCTATCACCAAGACAAGCATCTTGATCAAGCTTGATGATGATTGATGCAAAAATGTGAACCCCAAGAGTGTTAACAAGGTTTTTCTATTTTTAGCTCCGGTGACCTACTTTTTCATCCGAGATGACCCATGTTCGAACTCATTTGAGCTATCACCTAGACAAGCATCCTGACCAAGTTTGATGATGATTGAGGCAAAATTGTGACCTCTGGAGTGTTAACATGGTTTTTCTATTCTTAGCTCCTGTGACCTAGTTTTTCATCCGAGATGACCCATGTTCGAACTCATCCGAGCTTTCACCTAGACAAGCATCTTGACCAAGTTTGATGATGACTGATGCAAAAATGTGACCGCTAGAGTGTTAACAAGGTTTTTCTATTTTTAGCTCCGGTGACCTACTTGTTCATCCGAGATGACCCATGTTCGAACTGTTATGTATGCAACTTATTACATGTATATAATTTATATATGACCAGTTGGTTTTTCCAATATTATCATTATTCTATTTTTAGAACATAAACTACATGTATGTACTAGAAGGTTCTTAACTATTGTAGAAAACTCATGCATTATATTTAGATAGAAACTTCTGGAATGTTCTTTATTGTTGAAGTTGCTAGATTATGATTACTTTAGAACATAATAGACCTTTCTGGAATTTTCTTAGTTAATATATATAAAGTGACATTTTTCATTGCCTTTACCTTTTAAGTCATCAGTGATCTATTAAGTCATCAGTTTCCTTTTAAGAAATCAATATATTTGGAGTATTATTCAATTTGGAAATTAAGTGATTTATTGGAGCTTGGATTATTAATTATTCTTGTGGATTTTATTGTGGGAATTTATTCTAAAGTGTTCTTGGATTTAACTTGGATTTAACTGTGCTATTAAAAAGGATCATTCCAGGATCAGACTAGACATTTGTAATTTTTCATTTTCATTTGGACTTCAGGTATTTGTTAACATAATTTGTTATTTTATTTTTCTTTAATAATTTTTCTGTAATAAATTTGTTATTGTTACAAGTTTGTTGCTGGCTTTTCTTTCTCGTTACGCCTGGCTCGTAACAGAAATTGGGGGCTCGTCCGGGATTGAATATTTATTTTGGCTACATTATTGGAAATTATTACCA
>NW_026864269.1:0-5323 GCF_026571515.1 Ruditapes philippinarum
TTACAACATCTGAATTTAGAACCAACATGAGCAATCAAATGAACTGAGATCAGTCAATTTGACCACTGTACCATGGATGTCCGCTAAAGTAAACAAAGTTGTCGCATGACTGAGTGGTTAATGTGTGGGATTTGAAATCTAAGGATAACTAGCCATGCATGCGGGTTAACAACCCCTTCAGAGACAAGTCTTTGTTTCCTTGAGCAAGAAACTTTACACTCATCTCTGGCAGTACTTGTTGGTTCCAGGAATGGATTAGAAAGTGTGCCTTAAAGCTTTAACCTAGCTTCCTACACAATCAAACTAAAATAAACTAAAACATTTAAAGAAGAACCTGTGTCTCATTAAACATGTTTAAGCTTGGACGTGGATTTATATTACAGGGATCGGACACTCCCAGTTAACCCTATATAAATGCTTAAATATCTTGTCGTGCACCCGATAAAGGTACATCGATCGATAATTTATCGGCGCTAAGCGAAAATGCCCGTTCGCAACGGATACCTACTTTACAAAATACCATATAGCTTTTCCATTTATGATCCGATTTTTGAAATTTAAAGTTTATTTTCAAGGAAAATGCTTGTTTAATTCAAATATCTAATTTATTTTTTAAAGATACAGACTATCTGTCTGCAACGACGATTAAGAAATTAACTTGACGAAATCCGCGGTAAATTTACATTTTTTATATAAAAAGCAGTTATTTGAAATTTATTATTACGGTAACATAATAAATTCAATTTCAAAATTAATAAAAAAAAAAAGCCGATAGAAGTTATTCACAGTTGATCAAAGATGCAATATTTAAGATTTATTTGGTTATGTAGTCAAATTTATTGACGCACAATTGTTTTACGGGTAATGTATTGCGGGCTTTACAATTCGCTCAACACGTGAAGTAAATGTATTCATTTTTTTAAATACAAGATATTGCTGATATTGTCAAAAATACATGTATTGCCATTTTCATAGGATATTTAAATTTTCTTCATCATTTATATCATTATTATTATTTTTTTGTAAATCTGTTGTTAAATGTCGGTGCAGTGAAGTAGACAATCATCGTAACAGTAAAGTACTCTCGTGTGGCTGTCTCGATTCCGGCCTTTTTAATGTCACTCGTATATTTTAATTATTTCACTCGTATAATTTAATTATTCTTTTTATTTGAATGCCTGTAGAAAGATATTTCTGGTATTTTTTAATGTAACGCTAAAAAACAATAAAAATCTTTACAGTTTGAATCAGTATTATGCGAAATAAAAGTAACTGTTGATTATTTTTTACACATCGCTTAAATTTCTTTGAAGTTTATTACTTTTGAAGGGGGTTAACTACCAAGTAACAAGTGATAATTGAAAAACTTTATTTTCAAACTTTCATTATCAGGTTACATGTGATAATTTCAACACTCAATCTTCAAAAACAAATAGAATTTGAATGTATATGTTGTATGTGCGCGGTCTTTAACTACAGTCCATGGCATGTGTGGTAAGAAAATGATTCTGAAGCGGATATATATAAATACAATGGAAATCTATTTTCTTTATTAACATTTATAAATGAAATTGAAAATAAACAACTTAATTTGTATAGTCCTTTCTTTGAAAAATAATGAAAATAAACATATGACAAATAAGTCATTTGACGTGAATTGTGAAGGATAACTATGAAAAAAATCTGTTTAAAAAAATAATATTATAAAACAGCTGTTCAGTATGCCAATAAAAGTTTCTTCCTTGCCAATGTAATGAATTCATCTATATATGAACGAATGTCTAGAATGATCTGAAAATATATTTAATACACTAATTAGTAGAATATATACTATATTTATACTGATATACAGGTATATCAAATAAAAAATGTACAAATCATTTGGAAATAATTCACAGAAATAAAGACACATTTCAAACATGAATTTCTTTAAAAGTATTTTAGCAATCAAGAAACACTTTTTTGCAATGCCACCATTAAACCATGTAAAAAATAATTATCTTAATCTGAATCGCGGTAATAATTTATGTTTCACGTAAAAGGGCGTCAAAGTGTAGAGAGTATGCCTAAACAATAGGCGAATATTTTTTAAATTAGGTACTTTTTAACTAAGCGTCGCAGCGTTCTATCGGCGTATTTTCATATATTAATACTTTAGCTGCACAAAATAATATTGTATCAATACATTCATATGTGTATAATTTTTCACAAAACTGCAATAACACCACATACTCTTGTGAAAATCTGTCATATTTCGCACTCCGAGCGTTCCGCCATCTCATTCTGTCCACCTTTATCCGATTCCGCGCATGCGCGCGACGGGACTTTAAGCTAAACGAAAGTGTCCGATCCTTGTAATATAAATCCGTGGCTTGGATAATACTTCACAAATATTTCGCAGTCTTTGAAGTATATCATATCATTTTCTTATTTTTAAGAAAGGTTTTCCTCTGAATTAGTTTGATTAATTTTGTATGACATAAACTACAGGGAAAAGTGCTAAACATGACAGCTAGATTATAATCAAACACAGTATAAATATCAAATCATATTTATGAGAAATGAAAATCAAGCACACCTTTATTTTTTCTAAAAATAGCTCACTGTGAATAACAGAGCTATGAAAATTTATGAGAAAAAAATTTATATGAAAATAAAGTGGTACTCTTTGTTTTGAATTTATTGTGTATTTTATTCAAGCATCTACACTTCAGATAAGAGCTGGACTTAAAAAAACATAATCAAAGTGTGTTAAGAACTGATGGAATGCGATGGGGCTGAAAATATTAATTTCAAGATTTGTGTTCCATTTGATGTAGATCTAGACTTGTAAAATTTGAGATCAATCGCTCAGTACGTTTTTCCAGAATAATTATTCTAATTGTGAAAAATAACCCAAAATTGAAAAGCATTGCAAATTGAAATGACTTTGAACTGAAACAGTTTGCCACTGTTTGCACAAATCTCACCAAGAACTGGTGACCAGCTAGTTTACAGAAGCCATTTGTGATTCTACCAAAGTATCTGCCCGAGCCAGAAATAATGCACAGTGTTTCTCAATACCAAAATATAATTTTTATACATTCTGTTTCAAGAAAGTTATTTTCATTACAGAAAAAGCTGACTACATTTAACTGACTGTAAGAAAATCAGAAAAATCCAATTATATTCTAAAACCTTCTTATTAGGTGCTGTTTTCATCATATTACGTGTTACCATAGCAACCCTTTTTTATGTATTCCCAAAATGTACCAGATTTAAATGGAATAATATGTGTCTCATAGGAAACGCATCCAAAGATTTATTCCATATATCGCTGACACTGAATTTCACCTCAGACGTATTATTTGTATTATTCAAGGCTTTTAAAGACATTTTAGGGTATTAATACATTAGAATAAAGTCTGCTTGCGTAAATGACATCATGCATAAGGTGCAGCTGTGATTTATACTAAAACACCATTAACCTATCGTGCTGTCCTAATAAATATCAACCACAGAAAGTAAATAAATTACCACTGGTGTTAAAATTTCTACAGATAGACATTATTTATTGAGAAAATAGGTCTTAAAGATTTATGATATTCCACACTGACTTATTTTAAGTGTATGATTTTGAAAGACAGCATTACAGCACTCATTTTCCTTATTAAAATCTTATCACTTATGCTCACTGTAGTTGTTTCCCCTTATTTAAATGCAGGTTTATAAATTGCAAAGGCATTATTATGTACTGTAGAAATAGCTTAAGTTTGTTATCCAGTAAGTCAAGCTAAAAGTGGCATACTAAATTATTTATTTTCAAATTAAAATACTTTGTAATTAGTTTTTAAATTGTGTTTAAATTATGGTAGTGTCATCATAAGTTTTCATTCTTAATAAGTTCCCCTGCTGTAGTTCTTGCCCCTTATTTCAAGAACACAATTCCAAAGTATAGTATAAGTCTTAAATTCTTTTGGAAGAAAACGAAAATTTATTTACAAGTAAGAAAATTTTTCAATATAGCATGTCTTAAATGAATATGAAGGAAGAAAATTTTTCAATCTTTAGTAACATACTTCCCTTCAACTCTGTGGGTTTGAATCCCATCTGGGACTTTTGATTTCTTTTTCTAGTGAGGAAGCTATCCAGCTACATGTAGCTTACAATACATGTAGGTTTTTGGTTCTACTCAGGTGTTAGTCCAACAAATTGTGCACCAGGGCTTTATATTATATAATCCATGGTCACCCTTCACAAACATCTATGTAATGTCCGTTTGTAAAATTGGTCAGTCTTGCAGTCGAAATATTACGACGAACTCAGGCGCCTGCTTATGCCTTTAATATTGCATGAACGTGCACCTCAGATCTTCTTCCACCAATTAAGCTGGAGAATGGCCATATGACCTTGACAGTATCAGTGATCGAGTGTGATTTAAAGGCACATTATGCCTCAGAAATGAATAAATTTTTACTTCTTTAGAAGAGGTAAAGATGAGTTTTATAATATTTAAATAATGATTTTAAAGCATGTTAGAGGCTTGTTACCTGAAAAGATTTGCACTAAATGTGAAATAATGTCTCAAAAGAAAAATATAAACAAAGTAGTATTTTACTTTCATACAAAATACTAAATTGCTATAATTGTACTAAATGCCAAAAAGTGTCAGAAGAAATTGATGGTTCAGGTAATTGGTCAATGAGTCAACTTTTGGAAACTACAAAAGTAAACCAAAAAAAAAAGAAATCTTTTGAGAAATAAAAAGCATTTCTGGGGCATAATGGGCCTTTAAAATCCAACAAACAAAAAGCAAACAAAAATTGCATACCTTGAACACAAACCTACATCATTAACAGTTATTGAAATGACTGCCAAAATTTTTCTTTCATTGAATAAACCACAAAATAAACTCTGGATGGATGGTGCTATATGTACTAGAAAATCATCTGGTATTCTTGTAATCATGGTAAAATCATGGGATGATTTTTTTTTCAGTAAACTCCGCTTATAAAGAACTCATTGGGACATTCAAAATATGTTCCTTATATCCGGAGTTCCTTGTAAGCATATAGTAAATTAGTTCCTTGTATCAGGAGTTTTTATAGCGAACAGATTTACACATAACAAACTGATTGTTAACCATGGTCCTCCATTTGAAGAGCATTTGATTAAGAACAATAAGTTATTTATTTCTTTTTTAGACACGATACAAGAGAGTATACTTTTTAGAATTTGAAAATCCTTTGCTATTTCAGTTTTAGTTTTACCCTCTTTCTCATTAAATATCATATTTTATTTATAAGCCCAGTGCTTTTCGTGTTTTTTTCTATGATTAAGAATT
>NW_026864270.1:0-49811 GCF_026571515.1 Ruditapes philippinarum
ACCTCCCCCACCGAGAAAACAATGGGCGGAACTAAATAAAATGGAATTTTGAAAGGGGATCAGAGGTTATGAAGCCTGCGTAGCACAGATAAGACGTCAAAAGACAAATTTAAAAAGCAGGCAACATATCCTAAGGGTGATTCAACATTATTCAAGTAGGAATATTGGAACCACCCAACTAGAAAATGCCGAAAAGTTGAAACTAAAAGTACCACAAGCACAACAATAATGTCGTGCTGAACGATCTTCAAGGATCGGAAATATAACATCATTGATTAAATGTACGGGGAGACTTTTTACAGCCGCCACACGGCACAAATAACACGGATGTGATCATTTCATGATATAAACCCATCTCTTGATGTGTCACCATCTCTGTCTTTGTCAAAATAGAAAAATACAGAATCCCTAAAGAAAGCCCAACACAACAAAATTGAAAATGTTGCAGGCTCGGTTTGATTGAGCCTGTTCATGGACGGTACTGGAAAGTGCAAGTTACCGTCCACGCCCCCTAGCACCGGCTTAAGCAGAATTCAACATTTACACGAAAATGGTGAGATTTTGAATTAAGAAACATCCGCAGATGTGTTCATACGGCGGTTATCATGGAACCTTCAATGTGACACAGAAGTGCCATTCCATGAAAAGCGGCGTATGGTCCCCAAGTAAAAGAATGCTTTTGCAAACCGCCATGATCAAACAGTTCTTCTTCGATGCCGGATTGGACACACTAAAGTTACCCATTCTTATCTCCTCACGAATGACAATGCCCCTTTCTGTGTAGCTTGCAATGAAAGTTTTACTGTCAAGCATTTTCTTCTGGGATGTCATGATTTTTCACAGGCCCTTAATAGATTTTATAATGTAAATTCACTCAAGGATCTAATTGCCTCTTTTTAATTATCATTTACAAAGTTTTACATCATATTTTAAGCCTATTATAGCATTCGGCACGATATGGCCATTAATGTGTTGACGTGCCGTTAAATCCAAACAAACAAACAGCAAGTGTAACTCGACAGAGACTTCACCGCTGGGTTTTTTGTCAAAATTACCCGACTAAACGGCAGTTTATTCGAAATGAATGGATATTGTTTGTATTGCGCACATAAATATGATCAAATATTATTAAGTGTAATAACTGTTCAATCAAAACATCGTATAAAACTATAACAAACCATTTTCCGATATGTCAAATTCCAAATCTAAATGCAAGTAATTGTTCTGCCGAGTGCTTCCCTATTTATTTTTTTACATGAAACAGTTTATATTTCGATATGCCCCTTGAAGGTTCCATGATAACTGCCGTATGAACACATCTGCGGATGTTTCAAAATTTCACCATTTTCGTGTTTAGATGTTGAATTCTGCTTAAGCCGGTGCTAGGGGGCATGGGCGGTTACTTGCACTTTCCAGTACCGTCCTTGAACAGGCTCAATCACACCGAGCCTGCAACATATTTTGTCGTGTTGGACTTTCTTTAGGGATTCTGTGATCTCTATTTTTAGTCATGTTTAGTCATTTAGTTAGAGGACTTTAGGTTTACCCTCCGTCCGTCTGTCTGTCCGTCTGTCTGTCCATCCACAAAACTGGATCCCGCGATAACGCAAAAAGTACTAAAATATTTTTATGAAACTTGATATATGGATAGATGGCAGTATGGAGATTATGCACGTCTTTTTCTTTTGTTCCTATGTTGAAAATTCTGGTTGCTATGGCAACAAATAGTCTGAAAATATGGCAAATTTAACACATAAACTGGATCCAGTGATAACTTAAAAAGTACTGAAAATATTTTTATGAAACTTGTAATGTAGGGAGATGGCAGTCTGGAGATTATTCACATTTTTTTCATTTCTTCCTATGTTGAAAATTCTGGTTGCTATGGCAACAAATAGGCTGAATTTCAAGATTTCTGATTTAAATTTTTCAGCTTTTTCACTATAAGTTCTTTATTTCTTAAGGTGTTTACTTCAAACTTTAAATATAAGTTTCTGGTCATCAACCACATCATATGTGACAAGGTTTACAATTCTAGCACAAAAATTATCAGTATTATCTCCCTTGAACTTAGATTTTTTATGAAATTTATAGATAAATACAGAATCCCTAAAGAAAGCCCAACACGGCAAAATTGAAAATGTTGCAGGCTCGGTTTGATTGAGCCTTTTCATGGACGGTACTGGAAAGTGCAAGTTACCGTCCACGCCCCCTAGCACCGGCTTAAGCAGAATTCAACATTTAAACATGAAATAGTAAAATTTTGAATTTAGAAACATCCGCAGATGTGTTCATACGGCGGTTATCATGGAACCTTCAATGTGACACTTCCGTGCCATTCCATGAAAAGCGGTGTATGGTCCCCAAGTAATAAAAAGCGTGTGCCCAAACCATTTTCATACAATGTTCAAAGCACTGAAATTATTCAGTCTTAACCTTTTGAAAATAGCATATTTCATATTTGTAGCCAAAATAATGGCTACATACATTTCCACAAAAGTATGAGTGCTGAATCTGAATGTTCAAAATTTTTTCCAATATTCAAGAAAGATAAGTTTGTCCAAAATCATTGAACCACGACCAAATTCAAACTTAAACTGCCTATTCCTAAGATGTATCTATATTATTTTCAAAGTGAAAGGGACATAACTCTGCCAAAAAATCATCGAACCATGACCAAATTCCAACTTGACCTGCCCATTCATTTGACATATCCATATGTCAAATTTGAGTTGAATATGTAACACTGTTGGGTAGATAATAAACAGAAACTGTAAATTTCATATTTTTTTCACAGTGAAAAGGGCATTACTCTGCCAAAAATTATTGAACCATCACCCAATTCGAACTTGACCTTGGCATTCCAAAAAAATATCCATATGTCAAATTTGAGTTGAATGTGTTGTACTGTTGGGGAGATAATAAACAGAAACTGAAAATTTCATATTATTTTCAAAGTAAAAGGAGCATAACTCTGCCAAAATCATCGAACCATGACCAAATTCAAACTTGACCTGTATTTTCTCATAACATATCCATATGTCAAATTTGAGTTGAATGTGTTGTACCGTTGGGGAGATAATGAACGGAAACTGAAAATTTCATATTATTTTCAAAGTAAAAGGGGCATAACTCTGCCAAAAATCATCGAACCATGACCAAATTCGAACTTGACCTGTATTTTCTCATGACATATCCATATGTCAAATTTGAGTTGAATGTGTTGTACCGTTGGGGAGATAATGAACGGAAACTGAAAATTTCATATTATTTTCAAAGTAAAAGGGGCATAACTCTGCCAAAAATCATCGAACCATGACCAAATTCGAACATGACCTGTATTTTCTCATGACATATCTATATGTCAAATTTGAGTTGAATATGTGCAACGGTTACTAAGATAATGAACGGAAACTGATGATGACGGAATGACAGAATGACGGAAGGACGGAACAGGGTAACACTATATGCCCCGGCCATTACATGGCGGGGGCATAAAAATATACATGTATGAGTTATATATCAAAAGCAAGGTACAACAAATGTATTTCTTTTAAATTAGACACAGTGTACATTTCTAGGTTTGCAAACAAATGATTTGTTAAGCCAAGATCTGTTCACATCATAAGAGGGCATCAATGCCTTAAATACATGTAAACACATAAAAATTTCATTTTATGATTGGCAATTTTTCAAGTAACCGGTTATCTGTAAATACGAAGAATTCATATTGATTTCTACTTTTTTATAATATTATTCACCTGACAAGGAAAAATATATTTCTCTTACATATTTAAAAAAGTGCAATGTACTGAAATAGTTAGCAATAGATATTGTACAGATTAAAATTGCATACTTATTTCTGAACAACAGTTGTACATCACTTAAATTTAGTGGTGCAAGTAATAGTGCGAGCTTGGGAATTTCTTTTGTGGTGTGCCTGCTAAAATAGATAAATACAGAATCCCCAAAGAAAGCCAAACACGACAAAATTGGAAATGTTGCAGGCTCGGTTTGATTAAGCCTGTTCATGAACGGTACTGGAAAGTGCAAGTTACCGTCTACGCCCCCTAGCACCGACTTAAGCAGAATTCAACATTTAAACATGAAATAGTAAAGTTTTTAATTTAGAAACATCCGCAGATGTGTTCATACGGCGGTTATCATGGAACCTTCAATGTGACACTTCCGTGCCATTCCATGACAAGCGGCGTATGGTCCCCAAATAATAAAAAGCGTGTGTCCTAAACGAGAAAACAATGGACAGAGGTTATGAAGCCTGCATATCACAGACAAGACGTCAAAAGACAAATTTAAAAAGCAGGCAACATATACTAAGGGTGAGACATTGTTTTACAAAAAAATAATATTACTGGGCATCCTCACAATGTGTAAACATTGATTCAAAGTCCAATATCTACAATGTAATATTGCAAGTGCATATTATTTTCAAGGTCAGTGATACATGCAATGACAGCTCATTGAAAAGTAAAGACAACTCCTTCTCACTAGCTTATGACACTTTAACAACAACTTATGAACCAACAGTAAGGCTTGAAGTCTCATCAGATAATGATGATGTTATGAATGAGATGTGGATATTTATAAATGTTACAAAAATATTTTACATAAAAGAAAATTACATGTTTTAATAGGCTAGTATGTCACTTACACATATATGGTTGACTTTTCATTTAAATATTCAAAAGTCAATTACTTTTAAAAATGGACAATAAATATTATGTTTTTAATGTGTACCTTTTTATAACATCAAAGTGTTGTATCCGAATGTCTCGCCTACTTTACCTTTATGAATACTGAACATGAACAGAGTAAAATTATCAGGAACAAAAATATTGTTCTGCCTTTAAATATAGAACTTAAACCATTAAGGCAATAATTTTGTCCAGTAGCCATTTCGAGGGCAGAGTGCAAAAGGTTTTGTATCTCATATTAAATAAAGAAGGAGCTACGAACCTTGCATACCAAGCTGTTGATTTGCTCTTAATGGGGTACACAAAGTTTACATATTTCATACAAATATTTCGGAATTAATCAAAATTTAAACATTTTGCATCTACAGACTGGAGATACATAGCTTTATACACTTACTATTAAATTGTTTTACTTGACAAACTTTACTGTTAATTTATAGACTACCATTAGAATGTGTTTAATAACAGAATTAACACTTACTATTAAGTTGTTTTACTTGACAAACTTTACTGATTAATTTATAGAATACCATTAGAATGTGTTTAAAAACAGAATGATTATTCTTTTAGCAGAAACATGTCAAGAATTTTTACAATATATTTTTCTTTTTCCTTTGCTCTTAAAATTTTCATACCGTCAATTATTCAACATTATAAAAAGAATAATAATATGGATTAATACCTTATACATATCATTTCTTTTTAAAAAATATTGTTCCAGGTCATGGAAAGAAAAGTAACATAGTTACCACTCTGATAAAAGTAAGTAAATACACATAATTGTTAAAATTTTAGTAATTGTGTGGTTTTTGTGATTAGATAATCATAAATGCTGAACTTAGCAAAATCCTTCTTTTCTAAATAAATATTTAGGAACAGAGTCGCAAAGCACCAGTATAAAAGAGTTCTTCATTTTTCTTAACTCATCTGTTTCAAAGAAAAGAGTCAAGCTATTATGATTGTTTTGACATTGTGTCGTCATCTTCAACGGCAATTACATAAACCTGTTTAACGGGTTTTTGGTAAAGCCTTTGATTTGAAACTACATGTTGTCGAGTACATCACTAAATATCGTTCAATTTTACCAAATGATAGGTAATACACTAAACAAAATAAAATAGGGGTCAATAATATATTTTAGGGTATTTTGATAATAACTTTATATTTTAATCTAAATATATCACTTTCACCTTGTGCACCCATGTACTGTTAGCAACGAGATTTCATAACCATGAAAATATCGAAAAATCCGTGCAAAACGCTCAGAAAGACATGTACCTTCAAAAATTGCATTGAAAATGAAGATATCATATCCAACCTGATTGTTATGTCTTTATACCGCTTGAGATTTAACACAGTTTCTTGTTTTCTGTGCTTCAAATTTATTTACCTTTATCACAAAATATGCCGAGGAGGCACCTGACTCGAGATGAGGCTGCACAAGCCCTCGGACGTTTGCTAGCCGGCCAAAGTCAGCGTCAAGTGGCACAGGCTCACAGCACCAGCGGTTATGGACAAGGTACCTAGCCACCGGATCTGCATTTAGACGAACAGGAAGTGGTCGTTTGAGGGCAACATCTGCCCGAAACGACCGTGCAATGGTAGTAATGGCGAAACGGAGGCGATTTGATTCTGCTGTTTCATTGAATAGAGATTTTGCAAGGGCAACAAATGTGAATATTTCTGTTCAAACGTATAGAAATAGACTTCATGAGGCTAATTTACGCGCTCGGAGGCCAGCTGTACGTGTACCACTCACTCCAAGACATCGTGTAAATCGATTGGCGTTTGCACGTGATCACCAGAATTTGAGGCTGCGTCAGTTTAGACACATTTTGTTCACAGATGAATCAAAATTCTGTTTGGACTTCCATGATGGTCGGCGACGTGTCTGGCGGCAACGTAATGAGCGTTTTAGAAACTGTTGTATAGTTGAACATGACCAATGGGGAAGCGGCTCAGTTATGGTTTGGGCTGGCATCTCTTACGATGGGCGCACGGACCTACATGTGTTTATGAATGGCTCTGTTACCGGTCAACGTTATAGTAATGAGATACTCGCACAATATGTTGTTCCTTACGCTGGTGCTGTAGGTCAGGAATTTATCCTTATGGACGATAATGCCACTGCACACCGCGCCAGAATCGTAAACGCTTTTCTCGATGAACAAGGAGTCGAGCGAATGTATTGGCCAGCACGATCTACAGACCTTAATCCTTGGACCATGCATGGGACATTCTGCAGAGGCGAATTAAAGCCCGGATTCCACAACCGTCAACAAAAATTGAGCTCGCCAACGCTCTTGTTCAGGAATGGGCACTGATACAACTTGCTGACATCCGGACACTTATCAGGAGCTTTCCAACCCGTATTCGGGAATTGATCAGGGCTAGGGGAGGTCACACTCACTATTGAGGCAATTTCTACGACAGAAACCGGACACTTTAAAATCTTTTACCCCACCCATAACCTTAATTAAAGAAACATTTTGGACACAGTGAACAGAGAGATGAAACCTTAGTCATGGATTAAATGGAATTCTTTTGTTTTTGCATCGAAATGTGTCAGTAGATAATTGACTTACTAATGTATATACTTCAACAAATGTAAATTAATATGTTCATATTAAATATGCATATAATTTGTATGACCCCTATTCTATTTTGTTGAGTATAGTTGGAGGCTGTTAATGGAAAGGAGTGGGTTATATTGTGAGAAAATATATAGAATATACTTCTTTTTATGAGTGCTTTATAGTTTATACATCATTACATTATTTCCAAGAAGGCATTGCAAATCTTGCATCTAAGCTATTAGAGCAAAAATCCCTAAAGTTAAAGAAATGCATACGATTTCATTTTTTTTTTAATTTCAGAAATGTGAAAGATTAAAGGGAAAATTGAAAAAGCGAAAGGTAAGTTGTTTTTGTTTTTTTTTCATAATTTATCAAATTTGTTTTCCCTGATAATTGATGGACATGCAAGGGTCCCTTTCTGAAAGGGATTGGCTATGAAATAAAAGATATATCAAAAATATATAAACAATATTCATTTAATAGTTTAACAAGGTACGTCTGTGTACAATACAGAGTTAATGGCGAATGCAATTAATATATACTAGTAAACAAGGTACATGTATACAAAATATGAAATGATAACATGAACAATTTCTTTTACAAAGTTGAGCTTTAAAATACTAATTTAGAATAGAGTTTAGTATAAATTACTTATTATTATACCTAGAGTAAAATGCACAACAAAAATGTATCACTCACCTGTGAAATAAAAGATATATCAAAGATATATAAACAATATTTATTTAATTGTTTTACAAGGTACGTCTGTGTGCAATACACAGTTAATGGCGAATGCAATATTCGTGTACAATAGGTAAGAAAAAAGGCGATTTATTGTTATGTAATAGGCTATTAAGAAAGAGAAAGTCTAGATTGGGAAGGATAATTCGGCGGTTGTATAGGAGATATACAGGAGATGTTTATTGGACTGTTTTGACAATTGAAATAATAAGGGGAATTGAAAGTAAAAAGCAGCATGCATGATTCATTCAATTATTTTATCTATATACTTAATATATTTATAAATTCATATTATAACTCATTTCAATTTACAATTAGCCCTACGACATGTGTTAAAAGTAAAGCGTTTTTTTTAATATTAATGTTGTTTGCGTGTTTGACAAAAGTCCAATATGAATGATTTTTCGACGACCAAAGCGACTTAAAGTAGAGAAAACAGGACAATAATAAATTCATTATAGATAAAATATGAAAAACAAGATCAACAAGGAAAGGCGGCGTTCAATGAACGCAACCCCCATATGACCCAGCAACAAGAACCAACGGCAAGGAGCCCAGGCGGACCCCAAACATAAAAAGGACAGGGCAACGACACGTTAATCATTAAATTATAAATTAAGGCTAACATTTTATACTTTTTACACATTTTTGTCCTATGTGAAATAAATATAAAATTATATAAAAAATCTCAATATAAGTAACAAAAAGACACAAACATTCTTTGAGTGGTATAATACCGAGGTCATTATACGTATGTTGACTTATTTCCTCTGGTAAATATCCGTTACTTGAAAAGATCTAAATAAAGATCGTTTGCACAATGAATAACTTATAAAATAATCGGATATTAGCTTTAATAAAATAGAGAAAAACAAAATCCCTACAGAAAGCCCAACAAGGCAAAATTGAAAATGTTGCAGGCTCGGTTTGATCGAGTCTGTTCACGGACGGTAGTAGTTATTGCAAGCCCTCTAGCACCGTCTTAAGCATTTTTCAACATTTTACATAAACTGGTGAAATTTTGAAAAAAAATCCGCAGATGGTAGTTATCATGGATCATTAAAAAGCGACAAATGTTCCGAAAGTAAAAAAAAACATTCGTGTGCCCTAAACGATAAAACAATGGGCAAAACTAAATGGAATGAAATTGTGAAAGAATTCAGGTGAGGAATACTGGAACCACCGGACAAGAAAAACACCAAGTTGGAAAGCAACAAAAACAAGCTCTCATAATGATATCTAGCTGAACGACCTTCAAGGATCGAAAATATAACATATTTAATTAAATGTAAGGGAATACTTTTTACAGCCGCCAAATGGCACAAACAACATTGATGTGACAATAAAATAGAGAAAAACAGAAAGCCTAACATGACAAAAGACTAAAATACATCTGTCTATGTTTATCGTACAAAATATGATAAACAAGATCAACAAGGAATGGCGGCGTTCAATGAATGCAACCCCCATACGACCCAGCAACAAGAACCAGCGGCAAGGGCCCAGGCGGACCCCAAATAAACACAGGACAGGGCACAAGACAAGAGCACGGACAGGCTAATCACCAAAATGATATATAATTCGTCACTGATAAGGAATTCAAAGAAAACAAATAAATTATTGAATAATAGGAAATAATTCAAATCTGTTGGTCTTGTGAAAAGTTTCTCTTTGGTAAAATTTTTATTATGGCTTGAATAGGCTCAATGATGTTATATTTTCGATCCTTAAAGATCGTTCAGCACGACATTATTGTTGTGCTTGTGGTATTTTAAGTTTCAATTTTTCGGCATTTTCTAGTTGGGTGGTTCCAATATTCCTACTTGAATAATGTTGAATCACCCTTAGGATATGTTGCCTGCTTTTTAAATTTGTCTTTTGACGTCTTATCTGTGATACGCAGGCTTGATAACCTCTGATCCCCTTTCAAAATTCCATTTTATTTAGTTCCGCCAATTGTTTTCTCGTTTAGGGCACACGCTTTTTATTACTTGGAGACCATACGCCGCTTTTCATGGAATGGCACGGAAGTGTCACATTGAAGGTTCTATGATAACCGCCGTATGAACACATCTGCGGATGTTTCTAAATTCAAAATTTTACCATTTCATGTTTAAATGTTGAATTCTGCTTAAGCCGGTGCTAGGGGACGTGGACGGTAACTTGCACTTTCCAGTACCGTCCATGAACAGGCTCAATCAAACCGAGCCTGCAACATTTTCAATTTTGCCGTGTTGGGCTTTCTTTAGGGATTCTGTATTTATCTATTCTGTTTTTATCTATTCAATCAAACCGAGCCTGCAACATTTTCAATTTTGCCGTGTTGGGCTTTCTTTAGGGATTCTGTATTTATCTATTTTATGATCACATCGGTATTATTTGTGCCGTGTGGCGGCTGTTAAAAGTCTCCCCGTACATTTAATCAATGATGTTATATTTTCGATCCTTGAAGATCGTTCAGCACGACATTATTGTTGTGCTTGTGGTATTTTCACCCTTAGGATATGTTGCCTGCTTTTTAAATTTGTCTTTTGACGTCTTATCTGTGATACGCAGGCTTCATAACCTCTGATCCCCTTTCAAAATTCCATTTTATTTAGTTCCGCCCATTGTTTTCTCGTTTAGGGCACACGCTTTTTATTACTTGGGGACAATACGCCGCTTTTCATGGAATGGCACGGAAGTGTCACATTGAAGGTTCCATGATAACCGCCGTATGAACACATCTGCGGCTGTTTCTAAATTCAAAATTTTACTATTTCACGTTTAAATGTTGAATTCTGCTTAAGCCGGTGCTAGGGGGCGTGGACGGTAACTTGCACTTTCCAGTACTGTCCATGAACAGGCTCGATCAAACCGAGCCTGCAACATTTTCAATTTTGCCGTGTTGGGCTTTCTTTAGGGATTCTGTATTTATCTATTTTATGATCACATCGGTGTGTGTTATTTGTGCCGTGTGGCGGCTGTAAAAAGTCTCCCCGTACATTTAATCAATGATGTTATATTTTCGATCCTTGAAGATCGTTCAGCACGACATTATTGTTGTGCTTGTGGTATTTTTAGTTTCAACTTTTCGGCATTTTCTAGTTGGGTGGTTCCAATATTCCTACTTGAATAATGTTGTATGTTGCCTGCTTTTTAAATTTGTCTTTTGACGTCTTATCTGTGATACGCAGGCTTCATAACCTCTGATCCCCTTTTAAAATTCCATTTTATTTAGTTCCGCCCATTGTTTTCTCGTTTAGGGCACACGCTTTTTATTACTTGGGGACCATACGCCACTTTTCATGGAATGGCACGGAAGTGTCACATTGAAGGTTCGATGATAACCGCCGTAATAACACATCTGCGGATGTTTCTAAATTCAAAATTTTACTATTTCACGTTTAAATGTTGAATTCTGCTTAAGCCGGTGCTAGGGGGCGTGGACGGTAATTTGCACTTTCCAGTACCGTCCATGAACAGACTCAATCAAACCGAGCCTGCAACATTTTCAATTTTGCCGTGTTGGGCTTTCTTTAGGGATTCTGTATTTATCTATTTTAAACGTTTATCTCGACATTTCGTTAGCTTCATATATAACAAACTTTGCGATATAAAAATCTGGAATAAAGATGTCACTGTAGAAGCATTAATCACATCGAATTCACAACGAATTCATCTGAAAATTGCAGATTCCTGCCTTAACGTGTTGTCATCTCTATCTCTTGTAAACCGTCATGTTCTTCTAAGAGTCGAATAGAACAAACTAGATTTACACATTCTCATCTTTTAACAGGCAATAATGTTCCTTTTTGTATATGTTGCAATTATTTCATTGTAAAATATTTTCTCCTTGAATGCCGTATCTTGCACAGGTTCGTAATAGATATTGCCGAGTAAATTCACTTTAAGAACTTTTTAACTCAGTTCCTTCCTAAACATTGAAATTTGAACACCTAACAAAATAAACCTGTATTCTTAGATTTAACTAATTCATAACGAACATTGTCAAAACAGGTTAGTAAAAGGTAAACAGTTATAGAGTTCAGGCCGATACGGTCAGTAATTATCAATGTGCCGTTAAACACAAAGATTTGAAATTTAGCAACGTATTACCTCGGGCTATAACATTCTACTGTTAAGAAAATAACAATGTCCATTCAGAAACGATTTATGACTTATTGGTTTTTAGCGATTGTCCTCATACAAAACAAATCACACGTAAAGAAATGTTATGCTTTGCTTGGGTTAATATAATAGAGTAGAATAATATAACTCGTGTTTGGTTTCGTTTTACGGCGCACCATCAGAGTATAATTCATGAACAGAACAATGGCTCCTAGTTCACAAACATATTGATAACGATACATAATCAAACTCAAGATTTTAAATGTACAATAATGTTAAAAGAAACAAAATAAAGAGACACAGGATATATATTAAATATATTTCAACAAAGTATAGTTATATTTGAGGGTGGTCAAGCTAAGTCTTGAATTTAATGAAGAACCTTTTATAAGGTAAAGTTGCACCTATTCATTATCCCTCATGTACAGACTCAATCAAAATTTGCCCCGTACTTCACTTCAGTGTTTTTATATTTTTCTTGTCCTTCGGGATCATTGATGCCAGCGCTATTAAGTGTTGAGAATTGAGTACCGCTCAGGGGGCGTGAGGGATGTTGCACCTATTCATTATCCCTCATGTACAGACTCAATCAAACCGAGTCTGCAATTCTCTTGTAATTTTGTTGTGATTAATGCTTCCGAGGGATCACTTTGTTTCCAGATTTTAATAATGATAATTCTTACAATAAGAAAAAAATCTGAATTTGTGTAGCTTTTTAGCTTTACTAAAATAAAACAGATTAAGTGTAATCTTTATAGCACAACGAATAAAGCACAAGTGGTCATTAGTAGGTAGAACCAATGATTATGATCTTTTCCAGGACAGTTTGTAATCCAACCTGAATATACCCTTATAAATGCGTTTTGAGCCTATATGAAGTGAGGGCCAAAATAATAAGTGGCTTTTGATGCAAAACCAAAGGCGCATGGAACCTACACCAATAAGGGCCAAGTGATTTGCAACTGGCTTTACAAAAGTGACGTTAAAATGTTTGTCATAAATATACTTTTGCAATTCTACACGGAAAGCCACTACTAAAAACAAGAGCTGTCACTGAAAAGTGGTCCATGCCTCCCAAAAGAAAACGTGACATAAAATTCGCAATATATGCCAAAATGAGGGTCATATTCGCCCGACCGCCTTTGTTAAAAATCATAAAAAATCTACCGTACGCATATATGTTGCATATGAAAAAATGGGAGTATTTTTTGTAAATGATCTCTCGGACAAAATATTTTGGGGTCATCAGCTGAAAAAATCGTCTGCTAAACGCTGGAAAGAAAACGTCTTCCACTGTCTGATATACATATATAAACCGCCTCCGTGGTCGAGGGGTTAGAGTCGATGACTTCTTATCCAGTTACCTCTCTGGCGTGATCCCCTGGAGTTGCTTTGGTAGTTTAGCGCGGAGGAAGGTAGTCTAGTACTAGTGTAACTCTCCAGGAACGATGGTTAGGAAACTACCCGCCTATATGACTGAAATACTGTTAGAAAAGGGCGTAAAAATGAAACAAACAAACAAACAAATATGCATATATATATTCTTATATATATGGTTGTTATTTTGCATTTAAAATTTATAATATTGCAGTTTATAAATCTACAACACGCATATATGTGTAGTGAGCCTTAAATGAACTTTATATATGTTACAAATTATTTTAACATCTGTCTTTTGCACATCTTGAGAGACTCCCCTTGTTAACACCTAAGACCATGTTACATCTTTTTGACGATTTGGTGGGGTCAATACTTAATCAGACTGGGGAACATTCCCAATCAAGGTATATAGCTCATTCGAGCTATTATACAACGATAAAGCTATACCACGGGGATGGAACCCCATATGTATCTCAAAAATGAGCATCGGTAAAAATTATATGTGAATTTCCGCTGCATCAGATGTGAAGCAAAACACCAGATGTGACTGTAAAAATACGTCAAACGCAGGCAGGGTCACTTTTTATCTTAACAAACATTTATATGAAATTCAATCTTTTTTATTTTCAGAAAATCGAAATGAGATTCTACCCTCCTGACTCTCCTCTATATTACCCATTTTTGTTTGTGATTTCTATGCAGTGTTGGAAGAACAACACGAAGAAATATCGTTGTCATCGCAACAGTGTTAGTACTTTCTGACCACCTTCTAAATATAGTAACATATTCACAGGGTGTTTGCAAATTTTTGCCCCCCCCCCAAATAAAAACAAGCAAATTCGTTGAATTTATATCCCCCGCCGAGTACTGGTTATTATTAACACAACAACTGAAGACACAAGGCTTTATTTATATATTAATCATGGCATAAACAGTAATATTCTTTGAACTTGATAAATATTCAGGGCAATAACAGAGCCATAACTTTGTGTTAAATAGTAAAATCTGGAAATGCCAATGAGATGTATGCATACTACATAACTAATCAGGGGCCATAAATCTGAGTTATAAGTATCTGACTGGAACAAGGCGACTATATGCACATCTCCTCTTAGTATCCCATAAAGTTTCATTGAATTCCAGCCAGTAGTAGCAGAGAAGTAGCGAGGAAACAAATATTTTTCTATATGGATACTGCATAACTAATCAAGGGCCATAACTCCGAGTTAAAGTTTCTGACCCAAACAAGCCGACGATATGCGCATCTCCTCTTGGTATTGAAGGTTTCCATAAAGTTTCGTTGAATTCCAGCCAGTAGTTGCAGAGAAGTAGTGCGGAAACGATTTTTACTCTATATGCATACTACATAACTAATCAAGGGCCATAACTCTAAGTTAAGGGGTCTGACCGGAACAAGCCGATGATATGCGCATCTCCTCTTGATATTGATGATTCCCATAAAGTTTCGTTGAATTCCAGCCAGTAGTTGCAGAGAACTACTCCGGAAACGATTTTCACTCCATATGCATATTGCATAACTAATCAAGGGAGTTAAAGTGTCTGACCCGAACAAGCCGACGATATGCGCATCTCATCTTGGTATTGAAGGTTCCCATAAAGTTTTGTTGAATTCCAATCAGTAGTTGCAGAGAAGTAGCGCGGAAACAATTTTTACTCCATATGCATACTGCATAACTAATCAAGGGCCATAACTCCGAGTTAAAGTGTCTGACCGGAACAAGCCGACGATATGCGCATCTCCTCTTGGCATTGATGATTCCCAAAAAGTTTCGTTGAATTCCAGTCAGTAGTTGCAGAGAAGTAGTGCGGAAACGATTTTTACTCTATATGCATACTACATAACTAATCAAGGGCCATAACTCTAAGTTAAAGAGTCTGACCCGAACAAGCCGACGATATGCGCATCTCCTCTTGATATTGATGATTTCCATAAAGTTTCGTTGAATTCCAGCCAGTAGTTGCAGAGAACTACTCCGGAAACGATTTTTACTCTATATGCATACTACATAACTAATCAAGGGCCATAACTCTGAGTTAAAGGGTCGGACCGGAACAAGCCGACGATATGCGCATCTCCTCTTGATATTGATGATTCCCATAAAGTTTCGTTGAATTCCAGCCAGTAGTTGCAGAGAACTACTCCGGAAACAAAATTCGGACGGACGGACGGACAACGCCAAAAGTATATCCCCCTCCCGATTCCATCGGCGGGGAATAACCAAAACTATATATAAAACAAGATTGCATTTGTGAAAAATGCTATGCCAACGCATTAATACAACACTAAATAGTAGTGTAGGAACATATTTTTTTCTTTCTATACAAATGAAGATTGCCATAATGCACAGATCACTGACCTATCTAAAATATGATAAACAAGATCAACAAGGAAAGGCGGCGTTCAATGAACGCAACCCCCATATGACCCAGCAACAAGAACCAATGGCAAGGAGCCCAGGCGGACCCCAAACATAAAAAGGCCAGGACAACGACAGGTTAATCATTAAATGATAAATAATTTGTAACTGATTAGGAATTGAAAGAAAATAATTAATAGGCCCACAAAGAGGAGGGGGGGGGGGGGTAATCAAAGAATTGAAAACTAGAGGCAATGGGGAAGATACTTACCGTAGACCAGAAAACAACAAGGGACACAAGCAAAAGTGTCACCAAAACAGTATGAAACAACATAGACATACATCTAAGGAACACAGTGGGGTGCCGCCTTGGAACGGTCAGCAGCATATTAATGACTGCTGGGGAGTTTAAACCGGTTAATGGTGCACCAAACCTCGCCTCGCTCTTAGCCCCACCATGTTCCTATAAACGAGACAGTGTAAATAAAATGAATCCCCGCCAAGTGAAATTCTCACAGTTGTCATGCTTACAAAAGGTTAAATAAATAAAACACTAAAATGATCATGTAGAAACATATAAAAGTAAACCCAATGACCATAACAAAAGTACTCAATGTCCTAAAGGAAGACAGAGCAACAAGAAAATCACCTACAAGGGCCCGACGAAGCAAGGCAGAAGACGAACATTAAGTCAATTCAGTCCCAAAGGGCTTTACGAACTATCCATCATAGAGTCTCCCACTTGGTCCGTCAGATGCAATCAAAAAGAGGAAAGCGTAGCGTCCAACTGTAAATGGGTTGAACACTAAGCATGTGGTATTTCTTAAAATAGTAGGGTCACAACCCCTTTTAATAACACGTTTAATTAATTTAGTAAACCAACAGAAAAGTTACAATGACCCAAGATCTTACGAAGTTTGTAAACAACTTTGTGTCCAACTGTAAAAGGGTTGAACACTAAACATGCAGTATGTCTTAAAATAGTAGGGTCATAACCTCTTTTAATAAAACGTTTCATGATTTTAGTAAAAACAGCAGAAAAATTACCATGACCCAAAATCTTACGAAGTTTGTAAATCACATCGCCATAAAAACCAGGCTGGCTAATCCCTTGTCGCAGAAGAGTTTTTAAATCACTATTGAATTTAAAAATTAAATCAATGTTAATTCTTTAATTCTTATTATTAGATTAGTGGTTAATTCTATTGTTATTCAAATTAAAGATCAGAGTAGGAATCTATCAATGCAGTTGAGTCTACTGAATTTGGTGGTGAAGGTCATATTTCACATGACCAAAATTCCATGACTGTACATCAAAGGACAACACAGTAAAACACTTTGTCAAAATCTAGGCCAGCTGATATCAAAGTTTACTTCACATCTTAATCTGTGAACATAGTTCAAAATTCAAAGCTGCACATTAAAGGACAAATAAGTAGGTCACATTATCAAAGTCACCTGATAACAAAGTTCAATTTTACAAATAAAAATGTGCGCATAGTCCAAATTTCATGGCTGTACATCAAAAGACAAGAAAGTAGGTCACTGTCCCCTTGGGCAAGGCAAAATTTTGACCCAAGGGCTTAAGTCAAACAATCTGGATGCAAGTCCACCAAACAACATTTCAAGTGAAATATCTAAGCTGTAGCTTTCTCCAATTCAAAAAGCATTTGTTTAAGTTTCTGTTTAGTTTTTACTATGTGTATATAATGAAAATCAATGCCCCCGGACAAGGTCAATTTTGACACCAGGGGCAAAATTTGAACAACTTTGGTAGAGGACCTATGGATGATATTATAAAGCAAACATCAAAGCTCTAAGCCTTGTACCTTCAGACAATAAGATTTTTATTTTTTTTGAAAATCAATGACCCCCGGGGCGGGGCCAATTTTGACCCCAGGGTTATAATTTGAACAATCTTGTTAGAGGTTCACTTCACAATGTTTCATGCAAAATATCTAACCTTTAGCCTTTGTAAATTTCGAGAAGATAATTTTTAACAAAAGTTATCATAAGAACTCCAGGACATATTTTGAGTTATCACAAGAACTCCGGGACATTTGAAAAATCGGATATAAATTTGTTAGGCGGGGCTTTATGTTTGCAATTTTGCATTATAATTAGGTAATTATGTATGGCAAGGATAAAGACTTGTATAGTCAAATAGTTTGGAAATTTTATTCAAAACTACCATATTTTAAGCAAGAGGCGATGAAAAATGGACTATGAATTAGTTTTTGACACATAATACAATATGTAGCGCAGATGTAAATTCGTATTTTTGACGAGAGTTTTCGCAGTATATACAATAGTTTTCCGACGAACTCATTGACAGTTATCATAAGAACTCCATCCCTCGTGTAACACTTCTAGCAATGCTACACTCGTTAGGTGGCGCTGCGCAGCAAAATGCGCAGTAATATGAAAATGGCAACCCCAGAGATTCTGGTGATTCCCTTCTAATTTTACCGGTATTTTCTATATAAAAACGTTGTGATTGGTCAAACAAAACGTCATAATTTTTAAATAAAAACAATTGCGCATGTGTAATAATAAAAGTCACGCTTTCCGGAGGACAAACGAAAACATGAGGTATAGTCTGATTTTATTGACCTGTCAATTATGAATACATTATATGACTCATTTAAATATTCGATCCCTCTTCGGTTTGGTCCGTGTAGTTTACGAGAATTAATGTGGAGTATATTAGTCATGGATTGAAACTCTCGCCAGCTTAATGCGAAGGTTTTCGTTAATTCACAATAGCACAGTCGGTTAAGAGAATACCTGATAATTAAGAGGTCTGTGGTTCGATCCGTACTGTTGCCATTTTTTTAGTACACTTTATTTTTGCAGTATATTTTAATGGAACAGATTTGTAGAGTGTTTTACGGCATTGAAAAAGACAGTTATTTATTTTAATCCATTTTAATTTTAAACATGAATTCTTAAAACATGTTATTTAAAAAGAGTATAGACATAACAAAATTAAGTAAAACATAATAAAACAAAACGAACAACATAAAATAATCATATATAACTTCATTAAGAAAAAAACATGGACCAACGCGGTGTCGAACTTCAAACACGCGTGACACTTAGATTATAAACTCGTGATTTACCCTATTGCGCTATAACGCCGAGTACACTTTGTTTAGAGATACAAATTTAATTAAATTCCATCGTACAGCGTACATCTCACGGAACTTACCGAAAATATACCGAAGATTAATATACTGTGTACATCAACCGTGTCATCAGTATGTAATTGACAGGTTAATAAAACTAAACAATAAGTTTGAAGATTTTTAATAATGTTTTTTTTTTCTTTTACGCCTTATTACACTGTACACACACATATAAATGGGTAAAGGAATATATGATTGATGATTCTCAAGTATTATTTCAACAGAAATTTGTTGACAATGCATTGAATTTTCAATACAATCATGACATTGTTTTTTCAGTAGACAGTTTGCCTAATCTCGGACATGTTATAAGTTATGAACGAAAAAAACCGAAAGTATCCGTATGATGAAAAATGTAAACAAACAGCTGATTTTGTACACAATGCAGTGCGGATACCTTGGGTTTTTTTGATAGTTAAGATATTTTATGGTGAGACAATAATTTTAAAAGAAGAAATATAGATAATTCGATCAGTTCACAATTATTTCGGTGAATGAAGGCATTGGAATTTAATTATGGCGTATAAAAATTCATCTTTAGTTTAGAATTGCATTTTTTTTCTCACAAATTATATCATTCATTTTGTGTTTTAAAATTGTTCTTCTTTCTGTTTCCTCGAATCTTGATATTTCGCGTATAATTTTAATCATTTCAAGGTATGATTAGTCTATTTGATTCATCACATCTTTTTATGATGCAGATCTCATTATAATCATTATTACATGTGTTTTGCTTTGTATTAAATTTCTTGTTAGGCATTATTAAAATATAGTTGCTGTATCGTAACAAGAGTGAATGATATATCTTTGTGTGCATAATACATTTGTCATTATTTACCTGATATCATTACTTTACAGCATGGAACTTTTTAAATATGAAAATATGGATTGTTTTGTGTTTTTTTGGGGGTTTTTTTGTGGTTTTTGTTTGTTTATAAAGATATCCCATTCCAAATTGTTGAATGCTTACATGTCTGTCACTAAGAATCAGTTAGAAATTATAGCAAAGAGCTGTTATAGAAAACGGAATGATTTAAATAGGGCTGTCATTGAATATCGCGATATTGATGTATCAATGATGTGGGAATATCTCTCCATTTTGTCTCAATAAAGATGTCTTTTTATATTTCATGGCTATCTTGAATTGTTAACGTTCAATTTTCATATGTCAGTCAGTAAAAATAACAGAAAACAAACTTTCATTTTGTTTATTGTATTTGTGATGTCTAAAACATGCTTAATTTACACCAAGATTATAGTCTTAAACACATATTCAAATATTTCTACTTTACTTACTACTTTGTTCGATATATCGATGTATCATGGATATTTGTCTTCCGATATATTGATACAAAAATTTCCAATCAATGACAGCCCTAAATAATTATACATATCATATGGCTTTATTATAATTGTGCAATTTCAGCTTATCAAAGGTAAAATTCCCTTACATGGTCTTCAACAGACAGCTGGGAAATAACATCTCAGAATACAGTGTAATTAAGTAACTGATATTGAAAACAGGGGAACGTAGTAGAGTATTAATGAGAATGAAGTTGAAAATGATAAATATGGGAAGATAAGATGTTCAAGTTTTCGATTTCTTAAAAGATAAATTGAATGATACAGTGTATAAACTTCCAAGCTGTTCACACCTCTGCCAGGCACTACTTGGTTTCTTAAATGGAAATGAAATGCTAAAAGAGGCCTTCTCACAAGACATGGTAGATCTGGAAAGATTTATACTCCAGGGCTCACACATACTGATGATATAGACATTGTTTAGTTGAATACTGATGATGTAGACATTGTTTAGTTGAATATGTTCTTTACATATCTAATTGTTTGTATGTAACCCATAATACTGCATAGGACATGAAATTTAAAAAAAATTAATAAAGTAACACTTCCCTTTTTAAAGCGTAATGGGCCTTTGAGTGAAAATATACCTCATTTAGTGTTCAACTTAAGTTACATTCATTGTTTGACAGTGGATATTGAAAAGAACTGAAATATAAGTCAACTTAATCTTATTTTCCATGTTTTACTGGAATTGTTCTTGAGTGAAAATAAATTAACTTGTATAAAATGGATCCAAACAAACTGTTAAATTTAAACTTAAATTTTAAAGAAGACATTACAGTAGATTGTGCTTTAAAAGCATTTAAAAAAATACAAAGCCACTAATGGAGATGAATCAACTTTATCAGAAATCTTTTCAGTGATTTTTGGTATTAACAAAAATGAAAGAAATGAAAAAGCATTATTAAGCAAACTTTACAGACTTTCTAAAGAAGTAAAAAGTAAACGTGGTGAATACAAGAAAAGATTCTTAAGTGCAAAATTTATAATACCTGTTCAGACTTGTGGATCATATGATAGTAGCAGAGAAAAAGAAGAGATAAATATCTATAAAAATGTAGCTGAAAACTTAGCCAAAGAGCTTGAAGAAAAAAATGAAGAGATAGAAAGTAAAGATGTTTCATTAAAATCATTACAAAAAGAAAAGATAAGCATAAACGAAAAGTTACAAGAGCGAAAGTCAACTGTACGCAAATTACAAGAAAAAATAAACAGTTCGGTAGAAAAAATGTAAGCATGAAACGCAAGTTAGACCTTAGTGCACATTCTGAATCTGAACATAAACGCATAAAAAAGGAGTCTCATGCTGTTCTTAAGCATAAAGCTAAAATTGAAAAAAGACTCATCAATCAAAATGCAATATTGCTACAAAATAAGAATTTGAAATTAAATAACAAAAAATTACAATCTCAAACAATTGCATTAGGGAAACAGATGAATAGCCTAAAAAATCAGCTAACTGACACAGTATCAAGGGTAATGGACCTTAATCAAGAAAATGATAGTCTTCATAAGGAAAATTCAGTATTAAAGAAAGATGTTAATGATCTTCAGGTGAATTCTGATTATTTAGAGCAACTTCTTGATGATGATAAAACTGTTGAACTTTATAATGAAACTTCCAATTCTTTCAATAGTAAGACAATGTCATGCGTCATGAACTTAAGTAATTGCAATGTAGCGCATCATAAGATACCAGAAGTAATTAAAGAGGTACTTAAGCTTGCAGGAAAAGAACCTAATAAACTACCTAAAAGGAGTACTATTGATAATATTGTATCTGCAAAAGCTGTTGTAACTCAGAAACAACTTTCTCAAGTGTTGCCTTCAAAAGAAAATCTTACACTTTATACAGATGAAACTCGTAAATTCGGAAAAACATACAATACTTACATTGTAACTGATGAAAATAAATCTCCTTACTTTCTTGGTCTTAGAGAGATGTATAACAAGTCAGCTCAGACTGCTTTTGATACTTTTCAATCAATCTTAACAGACTTGACAGATTGTGGTCAAAGTGGAAATATTGTTGGGGATAGAATTGTGTCAAATATTGTTAGTACTATGTCAGGCAGAGCAAGTACCGAGAAGGCTTTCAATAACTTACTAGAAAATTATAGAAAATGGATTCTTCCTAGAGTAACTGAAGGTTGGGAGGGCTTCACAGACAGTCAGCGTGAGTCATGTTCTAAAATGCATACTTTCTTCTGTGGACTTCATTTGCTTGTTGCATTTGCAGATGTTTCTGGGAAATGTTTGTTAGAATTTGAACAAACTTTGAAAGACGCGGCAATAGGGGCAGAAAGAGATGAAAAGGTAAAAAATGAGTTTTGGAGTGCTTCAGAATCAGCAACTGTAAGGTTAATACGCGCAACAAGTGTCTTTCAAGAGGTGGTGATGAGAAAAGTGGCTGCTATATACTGTATTTTCATCATCAGGATGTTATTACCTTTTTCGAAAAGCACCATGTACCAACAAATAAACTACAAAAAGCAGTGTACTTAGATATAAAGGAATTGGTTTTGCTTGCTGGCTGCAAAGTATTAGGCTTGATTTCAAAGTTAGTTACAGCACCTCTATGGAGAATTCTGGAACGTGGAAGCACACACATATTAGATATGAATAATTATTATGTTGTCCTCTTACAGTATTTTGAAAGAATATCTAAAGATTCATCTGGATTTCTCACTGGTGAAGACTATCCATTTGATTCAGAATATATTCACAAAGATGAAATTTTTACTGCTTTAGTTATAGAAAATGAGAATGTTGATGAATATGCTGCACAAATAACTCAAACTTTGGCCACTGCTTTGCATGCTCTTGTCAAATTTTTGACGAAAGGCCACTGTTGAAAGGTTATGGAACGCCATAGCTGCCTCATGTTGTTACATTTCGTTTTATGTTTCCCTAAAAGCTACTTATTATGTATAATAGAAGTGTTGGCTTGCCAACGTTTTATGTGAACCTGTCTTAACGAAGTCTTGTTTGGTCAAATATTCATTTTCTCTTGCCAAAACGTAGTGCTGACTTGTCTAAACACTGTCTTATTATTTGAAAACGTCATGTTATCATGTGCAAATCCGGTGTTAACATGCCGAATGGAAGTCTTACTATGTCTAACATGCATGCCATCTTTTCGAATTAAGATTTCAATATGTCTGAACACAGACTTGTTTAAATGTTGTGATGAATTGTCTTGAAATTGTCTTATCATGTGGAGCAGTAGTGTTATATTGTCGGAAGTTGGTGTCATCTTGTCCGAATAAGATCCTGGTATGTTATGACACTATTGTATTATGTTATACTGTCGTTTTGTCTTGTCCAAATGTGGTATTGACTTGTGTAAACACCGTCACATTTTGTCAGACTGCCATGTCATTGTGTTCAAATTCGGTGTTATCTTGCTTAGAGAATGTCTTTTATGTCAAAATAGCATGATGTCTTGTCCAACTGTGGTGGTAATTTGTCTAGAAATTGTCTTATTATGTGAAACAGTAGTGTTATCTTGTCGGAACTTGGTGTCATCTTGTCAAACTCATGTCTTATTATGTCAGCTAGTAGTGATATCTTGTTCAACCGTTATATTGACCTGGCTGAGTGCTGTCCTGTTTTGTCAAACTGTTATGTTGCTTTGTATGAGGTGGTGTAATTGTGCCAAAACATCATGCTTACTTGTCTAAAACTGTTGTAATCATGTCTATAAATCATTTATTATGTGAAATATTAATGTTGACTTGCCAATAAATTTTGTTTGTTTGTGTAAAAGTTATTTTATTATGTCAAACAGTATTGTTGACTTGTCGAAAGATGGTATTGACATGTCTAAACACTTCCTTATTATCTCAGATCGCCATGCTATGTTATCCAAACTTTATGTTAACCGGCCTAAACACAAATTATGGTTATGCACTGTTAAAAAACGCTATTTTAATTTGTTGAACTGTCATGCAATTGTGTCAAAATGCAGATTCAACTTGTCTATATTCGTCTTATTATGTCAAATAGTCATATCATCTTGTCGAAACGTGGTGATGACTTTTCTAAAATTACTATCTTTTTGTCAAAGTGTCATTTTATTTTGTCATGGTTCAGTGCTAATTTTACTAAACATCGTCCTTTTATGGCGAAGTCCTTTTATGGCGAAGTATCACTTTTCCTTTTCAAATGTGGTGTTTACTTGTTGATACACAGTATCATTATGTAGTACAGTGGCGTTAACTTGCCAGTTTATGACGTAAACATATCTACACGCCGTCTCATTATGTCAGATAATCGTGTTATCATGTACAGGTGCGATATTGTCAAATTTAGTATCACGTGACCAGAGCCCGCGCTGAGCGTGAAAAGATAGAGCAAAAAGGGTAACGGGACAGTTTAGCAAAATCAGACAGCGCTTTCTCAAGATGGAACAAAATTTGAACAAATTAACACAATTATTAGACATAATAAAATAGATAAATACAGAATCCCTAAAGAAAGCCCAACACGGCAAAATTGAAAATGTTGCAGGCTCGGTTTAATTGAGCCTGTTCATGGACGGTACTGGAAAGTGCAAGTTACCGTCCACGCCCCCTAGCACCGGCTTAAGCAGAATTCAACATTTAAACACTAAAATGGTGAAATTTTGAATTTAGAAACATCCGCAGATGTGTTCATACGGCGGTTATCATGGAACCTTCAATGTGACACAGTAGTGTCATTCCATGAAAAGCGGCGTATGGTCCCCAAGTAAAAGAATGCGTGTGCCCTAAACGAAGACTGTTTCTGTGCTTTACAAGAAAACATCAAATTTCGAAAATATAACGAATCTGTTTTACATTATAAGAAAGAGTTTAGACAAGTCATTACCACATTCGGCAAGACACCACAATTTTTTGACTTTATAAGACTGAGTTTTAACCAGTCAAAACCGCTTTTTGACAAAATAGCATACAGTTTATCATAATAAGGCATGATTTAGCCCAGTCAACACCCCATTTTGGCAAGATAATTCGAATGTTTGATATAAAAAGACAACTCAGTATTGTACGTTGGCAAATTAACTCAGTTGTTTGACACAATAAGACAATGTTAAGGCATTTAAACACCGTATTTTGACGAAATTCCATAGCAGTTTGATAAAAGAAAGCTGTGCTTTTACAAGTCAACACCAAGTTACGACAAGAGAACATTACTGTTTCAAATGATCAGACAATCTTTTGACAAAACAGCTCCACAATTTGACCAAATATCCCGACTAGTTGACATAATATGACACATTTCAGACAAGCCGAAACGACATTTTGACATGATAACACTACTGTTTGAAAAAATTAAACAATGATAAAACAAGTCAACATCACATTTTAAAGAGATAAGACTACTGTTACGCATAATAAGGCAATGTTTAGACAAGTCGTCACATTACAATGGCATTACAACGCTTATATTTGACATAATAAGACGCTTTCTGGGCAAGATCAAAAATAATGTAATAACATGAGGCAGCTATGGCGTTCCATAAAAGGTGGTCTCTCTTGACAGGTGGTCTTTAACTGATGAGTGTTACATGAACATATATATAGCCCTTGCTATTTTTAATCTATATGGTGGATGATGTATTAGTATAACTATTTTGGAATGTAGAGACCTCTGTTTGTTTGTTGTTTTTTGTTGTTGTTTTTTTAATTTCGCGTATATTTTGACATTTTCAAGGTCAGTTTCCATCTAAATACTTAAACATGATTTTTTTTCATAGATAAGCAAGTTCACTTTACTACAAATATTTGGGATGGTTACAATCTGTATTTGCTACCCTTCCCCTCAGAACTGACTGGGGTCATTTTTCTTGCATTTTTCAACAAATTTCAGAAATTGTCGATCTTGCAATAACCAATAAAGAAAATTCACCAAAAATTTATTTTCTCATATTTTCCTTCAAAACTACTTTGAAAGTTCATCCAATTGTAATTTGAGTAGGAGAAATTGGTCACTAACCAACTAACAACACCATTAAATGAAAAACAGTCTTTTTGTATTGCTGAAATCACCTGCTGATTTATCAAATATGCTAAACAAGATCAACAAGGAAAGGTGGCGCACCAATTGTATCAAATTCTCTTAGGGATAAGAATAGCAGTTAAGGGAACATAATAGGATAGGAACTGGAGTGTCAGTGAATAGAATTGTACAGAAATTTAATAGTATTTATGGAAATATTGAAAGCAGGCAAACGTATTCCTTTAAGGAATCTGTTTTTACTTGCAATTGTGTGCTAAATGTAAAATAGAGTGAAATAAAGAATCCCTAAAGAAAGCTCAACAAGACAAAATTGAAAATGTTGCAGGCTCGGTTTGATTGAACCTGTTCATGGACGGTAATGGAAAGTGCAAGTTACCGTCTATGACCCCTAGCACCGGCTTAAGCAGAATTCAACATTTTATCATGGTAATGGTGAAATTTTGAATTTAGAAACATCCGCAGATGTGTTCATGCGGCGTTATAATGGAACCTTCAATGTGACTCTTTCGCGCCATTCCATGAAAAGCGTCGTATGGTCCCCAAATATAAGAATGCGTGTGCCGTAAAGAGACAACAATGGGCGGAACTAAATAAACTTGAATTTTGAAAGGGGATCAGAGGTTCTGAAGCCTGCACACCACAGAAATGACGTCAAAAGACTAATCTTAAAAGCAGGCAACATAATCCTAAGGCTGATTCAACATTATTCAAGTAGGAATATTGGAACCACCTAACTAGAAAAATGCCAAAAAGAAAAACTAAAAGTAACACAAACACAGCAATAGTGCCGTGCTGAACAATTCAAAACTTCCCTAAGGCGGGGGACGTTGATAATTCTGTTTTAAAATCTTGTATAAAATATGATACATAAGATCAACAAGGAAAGGCGGCGTTGCAAGGGAAATTTCACTGTAGAACATTTTCTCATTAAATTCCAAGATCTTGTACAGACAGGTTCGAGATATATATTACCGAGTTAATTCACTTTCAGAAATGTTTGACGTAACATATTTCGGTTATGTAACAGAATGTATTCTAAAGTTTATTGTCTCACACCCCTCCCATTTTTTACCCCTCCCCTTTTCACCCTTACATCCCTTATCCCTTTAATTCCCATATGGGCCCGTTTTAGTTTGTGTTATTTCACACACTACATGTCCATCTCCTTTCACCGCCCTTATGTCCACTCCAGGTTTTAGTTTGGTGCCTTCTGGCTGTGTCGGGGGCTGCGTCCTGTAAACTTTGCCTTTTCGGCATTTTCTAGTTGGGTGGTTCCAATATTCCTACTTGAATAATGTTGAATCACCCTTAGGATATGTTGCCTGCTTTTTAAATTTGTCTTTTGACGTCTTATCTGTGATATGCAGGCTTCATAACCTCAGATCCCCTTTCAAAATTCCATTTTATTTAGTTCCGCCCATTGTTTTCTCGTTTAGGGCACACGCATTCTTTTACTTGGGGACCATACGCCGCTTTTCATGGAATGACACTACTGTGTCACATTGAAGGTTCCATGATAACCGCCGTATGAACACATCTGCGGATGTTTCTAAATTCAAAATTTTACCATTTGTGTGTTTAAATGTTGAATTCTGCTTAAGCCGGTGCTAGGGGGCGTGGACGGTAACTTGCACTTTCCAGTACCGTCCATGAACAGGCTCAATCAAACCGAGCCTGCAACATTTTCAATTTTGCCGTGTTGGGCTTTCTTTAGGGATTCTGTATTTATCTATTTTATGATCACATCCGTGTTATTTGTGCCGTGTGGCGGCTGTAAAAAGTCTCCCCGTACATTTAATCAATGATGTTATATTTTCGATCCTTGAAGATCGTTCAGCACGACATTATTGTTGTGCTTGTGGTATTTTTAGTTTCAACTTTTCGGCATTTTCTAGTTGGGTGGTTCCAATATTCCTACTTGAATAATGTTGAATCACCCTTAGGATATGCTGCCTGCTTTTAAATTTGTCTTTTGACGTCTTGTCTGTTATATGCAGGCTTCATAACCTCAAATCCCATTTCTTAATTCCATTTTACTTTGTTCCGTCCATTGTTTACTCGTTTAGGGCACACGCATTTTTTTACTTGGGGACCATACGCCCCTTTTCATGGAATGACACTACTGTGTCACATTGAAGGTTCCATGATAACCGCCGTATGAACACATCTGCGGATGTTTCTAAATTCAAAATTTTACCATTTGTGTGTTTAAATGTTGAATTCTGCTTAAGCCGGTGCTAGGGGGCGTGGACGGTAACTTGCACTTTCCAGTACCGTCCATGAACAGGCTCAATCAAACCGAGCCTGCAACATTTTCAATTTTGCCGTGTTGGGCTTTCTTTAGGGATTCTGTATTTATCTATTTTGTTATCCCCCGCCGAAAAGGCGGCGGGGGATATAGAAACAGTCTCCGTCCGTCCGACATTTTTGTCCGGAGCATATCTCATAAAGTATTTGACTTCATAGGTGGATAGATCTCATTGAGTAGGAGTGCAGTGCACAAGAATGATAACTATACCCAGCTTAATTTTTTAGTTATTGCCCTTTCTTAATTTTCACAATTAATTTTTGTCCAGAGCATAACTCAAAAAGCTTTTGAAATATAAACATAACTCAAAAAGCTTTTGAAATATAAACATGAAACTTCATAGATTTCACTCAGGAGGTGTGCAGGAGGTATTTGAGATGTCATCATGAAATGTCATAAGTGGATAGATCTTATTGAGGAGGAATGCTGTGTGCAAGAATGATAACTCTTCGCTGTATAATTTTTTAGTTATTGCCCTTTGTTCTTTTTCATACTATTTTGTCCGGAGCATATCTCAAAAAGTATTTGAGGTATCAACTTGAAACTTCATAGGTGGATAGATCTCATTAAGGAGGAGTGCAGTGCATAAGAATTATAACTCTACCCTGCATACTTTTTGAGTTATTGCCCTTTGTTATTATTCAAAATTAATTTTAGTCCAGAGCATAACTCAAAAGGCCTATGAGATATCAACATGAAACTTCATAGGTGCATAGATATCACTCAGGAGGTGTGCAATGCACAAGAATGATAACTCTACCTTTCATAATTTTTGAGTTATTGCCCTTTGTTATTTTTTATACTTAATTTTTCAACTGAGTGGAGCATTACTCAAAAGTGTTTGAGATGTCAACATGAAATGTCATAGGTGGATAGATCTTATTGAGGAGGAATGCTGTGCACAAGAATGAAAACTCTTCCCTTAATAATTTTGTGTGAGTTATTGCCCTTTGTTCTTTTTCATACTATTTTTTTCATACTATTTTGTCCGGAGCTTATCTCAAAAAGTATTTGAGGTATCACCTTGAAACATCATAGGTGGATAGATTTTACTGAGGAGGGGTGCAGCACACAAGAATTATAACGTACCCTGTATTATTTTTCATTATTGCCCTTTGTTATTTTCAGCCATCAGTATTCACATAGGTTTCAAATCTGTAATCATTTCAGCCCTTAGTTTTCATTACCAAACGACCTCTTAAAATTGAATGATTCTGCTTCACTACATATACATTCTTCCAATGAGCAAACACATTCGGCGGGGGATGGCCATGTTGACATGGCTCTTGTTGATTTTTATTCTTGTCTTTTATTGAACGTCACCTTTCCTTGTCGATATTGTTTATCATATTTTACCTCTTTTTAAACCTTGTACTAACACTTTTTTAAAGTTTGATAAAGATTTAAACGTTAACAAGATATAGAGGATATTTGTTTGTTTGTGTGTAAGATGATTTTATTTCATCAAGTGGGCCTGAAATATTTTCATTACCGGTAAGCTACTCAAACAGGGCTACCGCTATTATAAATTACGTTAATATTTTACAAAATTTTACAATCGTAACTTTGATTTAATTTCAAAATTCAATAGTGATCTAAAAACTGTTCTGCGACAAGGAATTAGCCAGCCTGATTTTTACGGGGATGTTGTTTACAAACTTCGTAAGATCTGGGGTCATTGTAACTTTTCTGTTGTGTTTACTAAATTAATTAAACGTGCTATTAAAAGGGGTTATGACCCTACTATTTTAAGAAATACCGCATGCTTAGTGTTCAACCCATTTACAGTTGGACGCTACGCTTTCCTCTTTTGATTACATCTGACGGACCAAGTGGGAGACTCTATGATGGACAGTTCTTAAAGCCCTTTGGGACTGAATTGCCTTAATGTTTGTCTTCTGTCTTGCTTCGTCGGGCCCTTGTAGGTGATGTCTTCCTTTAAGACATCGAGTACGTTTGTTATGGTCATTGGGTTTACGTTTATATGTTTCTGCATGATCATTTTAGTGTTTTACTTATTTAACCTTTTGTAACCATAACAACTGTTAGAATTTGACTTGGCGGGGATTCATTTTATTATGCTCCCCGAAAAAATTCGGGGGAGCATATAGTCGCCGGGTTGTACGTCCGCACTCACAGGAGAGTAATTATGTGGCTAGAGGGACAATAGGTAACTGTTCTTTTTCTTTGATGTCATTCATTAAGTACTAGTAATGCTTTAATGTGGCTATTTTCTTTTGTGTGGCTAAAACGAACAATAGAGTAGCCACATAATTACTGTCCTGTGAGAACGTCCGTCCGTCAGTCCGTCCGAGCAAACATTTTGGGTTTATGGGCTATATAACAGTAAAGAGTATAAGAATCTTACACCGGCTGCCGGTACAGACCGGAATATCTAGCTCGAGGGTAATTGTTTACAGCGGTAACGAGGCTCTGTCGAGTTTCCGCCAAACAGTTACCCGAGAGCTAGATATTCCCATCTGTACCAATTGCTGGTGTTGGATTCTTTTTCTTGCATATTACATGTCAATTATTTTCGGAACAGAAACTATGGAAACTGATATTCTCATTACGCACTTTTTTCTTAAAGTAGCGTATGAACATACAACTTCATTCATAACGGAAAAATGACGTCATCCTAAGAACGCGATTCATTCATAAAAGGCGCGCTTCAATGACGTCATTTAAAGCACGCGACTTGTCTTACATGGGGTGTAAGACAGAGTTTTCTAGCACCGGTATAAACGGTAGATAATCCTGTTTGAGATGCAAGAAAACAATAGGTTCATTCCGTGATCAAAGGGTTTAGGGGCTAGTAGCCCTTAAAAAAACAAAGAAAATAGCCCCTAAAGCCAAAATGTTGAAACGTCCGTACGTCAAAGGTCAAGTTCACATTGACCTTGCAGGTAAAAACAGTTTCCGATCAATAACTAAAGAACCATTAGGCCTAGAAACTTCAAACTTGGTATGGTGATTGGTCATGGCCAGCAGATGACCCCTATTGATCTTGGGGTCGAAGGTCAAGGTCACATTGACCTTACAGGTAAAAACGGTTTCCGATCAATAACTAATGAACCCTAAGGCCTAGGAACTTCAAACTTGGAATGGTGATTGGTCATAGCCAGCAGATGACCCCTATCAATTTTGGGATCAAAGGTCAAGGTCACATTGACCTTGCAGGTAAAAACAGTTTCCGATCAAAGTTGTTCAAAGTATTAAATTCCATAAAAAAACTCTTAAAAAATGTTTAAAAATCTTCTTGTAAAAAACCGAAATAGCTAGAGCTAAGATATTTGGCATCAAACATCTTCTAGTAGATTCCTACCAAGTTTGTTCAAATGAATGCCCTAGGGTCAAAATTGGCCCCGCCCCAGGGGACATTGATTTTCCTTATATGTATATAGTAAAAACTAAACAAAATCTTCTTGTGACAATCCAAAAGAGGTAGAGCTTAGATATTTTGCATATAACATCTTCCAGTAGATGTCTAGCAGGTTTGTCCAAATTGAAAGGCCTAGGGTCAAAATTGGCCCCGCCCCATCGTGAAAACTAAAAATAATCCAGAAGAGTAAGAGCTTAGATATTTGGTATGAAACATGCGCTAGTGTATATCTATCATGTTTGTTGAAATTAAACCCCTACGGTCAAAATTTGGCCCAACCCGGGGGTCACTGATTTTTCTTATATGTACTGTAAATCCAGTGTTCATTGCAATGATTTAATGTTTGCTATTTCTACTGGGGTGATAAGGGGCTTTGACGTTAATCTACTTCTCAGGTGAGCGATCCAGGGCCCTCTTGTCTTAATTTCAGATTACGCCAGACCTTACCCATATAAGTGGCAATGGTCTTTCAAAATACATACAATTTCATAGTGATCGTATTAGATTAAGAGCACACCTTCGGAAAGACAAATCACCATAAATGAGGAGGCACAAATTCTTAAATGTTTTACAGTTAAAACTTGAAGTTGCACATATGGAATGAGTAACCGACCAAACATAAAGCGAAGACGCTATGAGAAACCAAACCGCACTTTTGAAAATAGAAAGGCTTCCAAAATGAAAAGAATGATAGAAATCGGTTGGGGAAGTTTTTTTGTTTTTATGAAAATCAATGACCCGCGGGCGGGGCCAATTTGACCATAGGACTTTTATTTGAACAAACTTGGAAGACACCCATTAGAAGAGCTCTCATGCGTAATTTCTAAGCTTGGGCCCCGCCCCATGGGGTCATTTATTTTCCACCATATCATTGGTATCTTTTTTTGTGTTGTTATTATCTTGAACAGTAATTAATAAGTAAGTATTGAATTATAACTAGTAATCTTAAATTAACACTAGATTTTTATTTTTTGTTTGGAATGGTTTTGAAAGAAATTCTTTACATATATGTACATGTCCATGATAATTATTTTCCATTAATTGTTTACTCTTATATTCTTTTTCTCAACTTGCCGACGGTGCAGAATTGTTAGTTGTTTTTTAAGAACTTCAGAAGATTTCAATGGCTTTGAACATTTTATTTTAGTAATATGTATGTATGAACTAAGTATTTTATCCCTTAATTGTCGTGATCAAAAACACCATATTTATTGCTTACAAGATACACATTTTACAAAAAAAAGCAGGAAAAAAGCAATAAATGATAAAAAAGCTAGGGAAAAAAACATACTAAAGCATATTACTGAACGTCTGCTTAATGATCCATTTAGAGATTTTTTTCCAAGTGTTAAAATATATACATGGAGAAGATGTAACCCAGTACAACAAGCAAGGTTATATTTTTTCCTTGTTACTGAAGACCTAACATAAAAAATTGTGAAATTCAATCAAGTTACAAATTAGACCATTCTTTTATAACACTAAATATATTTTTTCAGATATTTCTCATGGTAAAGGGTTATTGAAACATAACCATGCACTTTTAAATGATATTGATAACATAGCCTCCATTTTTAATTAATATCTACCTGTTTATAATTAAGATAACATAAATGATGTACCTAAAGATGAAATACAATTTGATATAAATGATCAATTATTTTTGGAAACACTTTTAATGGAATTACGAGGACAGTCAATATCATATGCAAGTTTTGTCAAAAAAAAGAAATTGAAGTTAGAATCTGAAATAACAAATAAAATTCCGTCTTTAAAGAATGAGTTAAATAATGAAAACGCAAAGGAATTATTCCAATTAAAACAAGACTGGAACACCTTAAGAGAAGAAAAAATAAATGGACATAGATTGAGATCAAAAAGTAAATGGATTGAGGACGGAGAAAAACCCTCTAATTTTTTTGTAATCTGGAGAAGCACAATTATCTTAATAAAACTTTTTCAAAACTGGAAGAAGAAAATGGTGAAGTTATAAAAGACCAACCTGAAATATTACAATAAATGTATGACTTTTATGAAAAAAAACTGTATAAAAACGAATGATACTGAAAATTTAGATTTAAATACATATATGCAAAGTGATAATAATCATACCCTTAATCATTTAGAGACAAATTCAATTTAAGGTAAACTAACATTTAAGGAAGCAGGTTTAACTTTACAATCTATGACAAATGATAAAATTCCAGGCAGTGATGGTTTCTCTTCAAACTTCTTCAAAGTATTTTGGAAATAACTAGGACACTTTATTGTACGTTCCCTTAATTATACCTTCGATACTGGTCTTATGTTAATAACTCAGAGACAGGGAATTATAACCTGCATATCAAAGGAAAATAAACCACGTCACCTCTTATAAAATTGGAGACCCATAACTCTATTAAATATAGTGTATAAAATTGCATCAGGTTCAATTGCAAATAGGTTAAAAACTGTATTAGATATAAGTATTTTATAATAATATTGAATCACCTGTTATACAAAGTGGTTTTCTTTCAATCTTTTTCACAATCGGCCGTGGGTGTCGTCAAGGAGATTCTTTATCACCTTATATTTTTATCCTATGCACAGAAATTTTAATCAGAAAAATTAAGCAGAACCAAATCATTAAAGGTATCAATGTTGGTGGCATAGAACATATTATATTTCAATATGCAGAGGATACTTATATTTTACTTGATGGATCAGGTAAGTCTCTTAATGAAATACTCAATGAACTCGAACAATTTTCAAGACATTCAGGACTACATAAACTTTGATAAATCTTGTACCATATGGCTAGAATCAAAAAAAAAATATAGCACCTATTCCATAAAAACAAAATTTAAAATTCTATGTGGACAATGACAATTCATACTTCTTGGCATTCACTGTCATGTAGATCTACAAAAAATGGTTGAACTAAATTACAAAGAGAAAATATAAAAATTAGAAAATTCATTAAACTTTTTGAATCGCAGATATTTTACCTCAAGTCTCTTAATACCAGTTATAAATCAGCTATTCCTTACACTTCCTTTACCTGATGTAACAATGTTGAAAAAAATAAATGCAATCTTATTTGATTTCTTATGGCAAGGTCCGGCCAAAGTAAAAAAAGGAATGTTGTGAAGGTGGTCTAAAATGATTACTTTAGAGGCATTTATCAGAGGAATGAAACTAACATTAATTAGAAGGTTAATTTTCTATAACTGCCAATGGCAGACACTGACACATCTTTATTTTGATGACTTGCGGAAAACATTTTGCTGAAAAAATGGCAAAGGCCTGTAACAACCAATTTTGGAAAAATGTTCTTCTAGATCTTTCACATTTTATATCGTTGATGAACATAGATTCAGAAAATTGTCTTAATGAACCGTTATTTTATAATGACAATATTGTAATTGGTGATAAAAGTGTTTTTTTTTACAAATCTTGGTACCAAAAAGGTGTTACATGTATTAATGACATTTTTGATAAAGACAATATAATCTTGACTAAAGATCATTTACAAAATCTATTTGGTTTGAGTACAAATATACTGCATTATATGGGAATAAAAATAGTATTAAGAAATTTCTTAAAAAAATGAAAATCAATGTTGATGTTATAGATAAGCAACAACAACCCCTCTTACTTATCAGTCATAATTCAGAATAAACAAGGTACCAATGCCATATACAAAATATTTAAAAATAACACTGAAAAACCAACAAGTCAGATAAAATGGCAGCATAAGTTTTCAGTTGAACAAACCAAATGGAAATCTTATTATAGTTTGCCCTCTAACAACACTAAAAATACTAGTACACAACGGCTACAATTTAGAATATATCTAAACTATAATGCAAGTTTATTAAACTTTTGAATTTGTCATAATTCACTTCCAGTCTGAGGTGTTGGGGAAGTGAATTCCATGGTTTTTGGTGCATAGAACGAAAAGATTTGCTGCCATAACTGGTGGTTCTTACCTGAGGAATAGTGGCTACATCTTTATACCTAAAATTAAAAGAATGAGTTTTTATATTAAGAAGATCATGTAAGTATGTTGGTCCTTGTTTATGAATGATTTTATGAATTTCGAGTGCTATAGTTCTGGGCAGCGTTTTACTTACATTGCGTAAGTTTTTCCGTAATGATTATCGTAACTTTACGCTTACGTTTAAACTTACGTAAATCGTGTGTTCCACAAAACGTTCGTAAGTTTTTTCTTAAACTAACGTTAAAATGGTGCGTATCTCTTCAAAGGAGGTTTTAGGTATTATTCAATAAGGAAGCGTTTTGGTAATATTCAATGACCTTAAGACATTTTTAAACAAGGCTAAACTATAATTTCGTAGCATCATCTATTGACACTCAGGAATGTTGCTGAGCAATTCGTATTTTAAGTGCATATTGTGCCAACGGCCATCAATCACACAGGGGTTTCTCTCGATTTGAAATAAATGTATTTAAAGAGCATTAACCGCAAATGATCCATCATTTTTGTTTGTTTTGAGAAGTGAAAGAACTGTCATGTCCGCAAGTGAAAATGTTGATTTTTTATTCTCATTCTCATTCTACGTTTTTCACGTAACCCACATTTTAACTTTAAATTTATTTATTCATTTATTTATTTATTATGTTATTCATTTATTGTTATTGTATTTATTTTTATTCATTTTAAGCCGGTCCATTGAAGAAAACCCCTTGATTTTTAACGATTTTACACAATGGAAAGATGACACAAAAATGTCACATGCAAACAAAAGCTATTTAAGTTTGTAGTCATCGTTGCAGTGTAATTATTAAGTATTTTAGTGAAGTAATGATATCTGAATATTTGCCATAATTTAATGAGTTTCAGTTAACATTATATGTAATTTATAAAATTCTCAATAAATCCATATTTAGTATGTTGAAATAATATAAAACACGTAATAGCTGATTAAAGATACTTTGGGTCGAGGTCAACTACGACTAAGGGCGGTATGGGGAACCGCCATATTTTTGGGGAAGAAGATACATGTAATAGTTAAAAGACTTTCGTTTTTAAGCTAATAGGATGACTTGCATATTCGTATATGTGTTTTTTATTTACTAAATTTTATTTTCAACAAGTCCGTAAAGCAACATGTCCGTAAAGCAAATTTTATTTTCAACAAGTCCGTAAAGCAACAAGTCCGTAAAGCAACACTATCCTTTCCTTACTTAGACCTTATTACTTATAACCAGTCACATCCGTCTCTAGAATCTCTGCCATTATTCATAGATGATGTTAGTCTTATATACGTAAGTTTTAAGTCAACAAATTTTAAGCGTAGCTTTACGTAAAAACTTACGAAATTCTTACTTACGCAATTTATTAGTACAACACCTTTACGTAAACAAATCTTATGTATGTTTAAACTTACGCAAATCTTAAGCGTTAGTACGTTAGTAAAACGCTTCCCTGATTCTTCTTAATTTTAATTTGGTAGCTTAGATTGTATTAAAAGTGAATCATAGTCTGATTGATAGTCATCATAAATGAATCTTAATACTCTTTCTTGAATTTTCTCTAGTTTGTTGGTGTACTTTTCTCGGCAGAAGTGCCAGGTCAGAGGGCAGTAGTTAAAGTTTGATAGTATAAATGAGTAAAATTATGCTTAAATTCCCTAATTTACATAAATTTCTACCTATTCTCTTTAGCACGTTAAGTTGTTTTGAGGCTTTTTACAAATGTCAGAAATATGTTTATCAAAATTGGGTTTAAAGTCAAAAGTTACCCCTAGAAGTTTAACAGATTCATCACATGATTGTTCGAAACCCATTTTATTAATGACTGACTATCAGACTCTAAAGATTCAACAATATTGTCAATGTTTGTGTCACTGCATGATAAAGTGTTGTCATCTGCGTAATTATAAAGATCACATTTGTGTACAAAATCAAAAATGTCATTAATAAATATGTTAAATAATACAGGGCCTAGGATAGAACCTTGAGAAACCCTTTATAGAACTTAAATTAGATCCAAGTTTGACACATTGTTTCCTATTTGTTAAATAATTAGTTAATAAATATAGGGCATGGTCGGAGACCCCATAACATCTTAGTTTCATGAGAAGGAGGTCATGGGGTGGGCAGTCAAAGGCTTTTGACAAATCCATTAAAATAGCTGCTACATATTTATTTTCATCCAGTGATCTTTTCCAGTCTTCAGTTATTTTAGGTAGAGTGCTTTGACAGCCGTTACCTGGTCTAAGCAGATATGTAAGTATTAAAATGGTCATTGAAAAGGTCAGTTAGCTGGGTATGTATTAATAACCTTTCGACGAAGATTTTAGATTAGATTGGAAGGATATTAACTGGTCTGTAATTATCTTTATCTAGAGTACTATTTTTCCTATGGACCGGAACTACCTGAGCTGTTTTAAGACTATCAGGAAAGACAGATGACTGGAAACTCAGATTAAACATATTAGTAATATGTTCCACGACTGAAAGGGTTTTTGAAAAATTTTTTAAAAATTTTTGGGAGATAGCCCCTTGGGCCGGGTTTCTTTTTTAGATGTAATTTTAAACAATCTGTTTAAATAAAGAAGGAGTTATTTACAGGTTGAAAAATTGAGTTTTTTTTAAAGATTTAAAAATTATTTCTTTTAGCATTTAAGGGCCCAGGGTGATTGTTTGTTGATTGGTTAAATTTAAATCCCGCAACAAAGAAAAAAAAAAAATTTAATTTAAAAAAAATTTAAAAACCTGGGGCTGTTTACTAACTAGAAAATCATTTTCACATAAAATTGTATCCTTTATTTTTACATCCACATACACACCTTTCTAAAAAATATTTATTTATCGATTTTCTTTTAAGGCTTGTAGTTTACGGTATTTTCCCAGTTTTTTTCAATTTTTATATTTATTATATTATTTTGTAACATGCGTTTCTTATAAAAAAGCTTGTTTTAAGGTTTTATTCATATATGTTACTGACTGGTCCATTAAACGTTTACGTTTTAAAGGGGCATGTGTGTCTGCGACTGCCATAAAAGTTTTGCTAACGTCTGTGCATGCCTCGTTTACGTTTACAGTGTTCTGGTTTAAGTATGATAAATTAGTCTATAAGTCCTCATTAAATTTTTCAGTGTCAAAATTTTTAAAAGATTTTTTAATTAATCCAGTTTGGTTTTTTACTTTTAGTTTCATCTTTTAGCTGAAATGCAATCAGATTGTGCACATCACTCAGTCCACAATTAAAATTACATTTTTTCCCAAAAGAAGAATGGCTATTAGTTAAAATCACATCCGGCAGAGATGTTTTACCATTCTCGCTTCTCGCTTACACAGGCTATCAGCTTATTGAAATTTATTAAAGCGTCTGCATGACACTGACTCCAGTTAAAAATACAAGTAAAAAATTTAAAAAGATGAATTCTTCTGGTAAAACCAAATAAAATTGATTCACATATGTTTGTATCATCCCGTTGAAATTTTCAAGCTATTTGAAGGCGTTCTTTTTGTTAATTTATAAATTTGTTTTGACATATCAAGAGGGGGGGGGTAACTCTGAATTTTTAGGCATGTTACAAACGTATTTCTGGCGAATTTGAGAGTATTTTGTACAACATATGAGAAATTGATATCCCGTTTCTGTTACACTATGATTACACATTTTACATAGACGATTAATTCTATCTAATCTACTATATCAGCCTAGTTCTATACCTCTAAATTGTATGATCAAAGTCTTAAACATGTAAATTGTTTTCGATGCATATCATGTGTATTCTTATCTAAATAAGTTTCATGGCTAAATATTGGTTTAAAATATCTGTAAAAATATATTATTTAACGATGTATTCAATTCTTGTATAAATTGATAACGTAAATTTGTTGGAAAAAATCTTTAAAAGTGAACTCAGGAAACAGTTTTTATGAACAGACAGACGGAGAGACTGAAGGACACTCTAAAGTTAATTTTTTAAACATCCCTCATTTCTAAAAAGCAAAAATCTAAAAGAGGAGATAACTCTTGAAATAAAGATGCTAGACTTATGAACATTGTCATACATGAGTGTAACAAAGAACACTTATTTTAAGTTTAAGGATAACAGAAGAAAAGTGAAAAAAATACAATTTTCAAATATACACGTATCCTTAACATGTATAGTAACAAAGATAAAAAAATATATATATAATGTAAGTGTTGATAATGAATGTTTATTTGAATTTGAATTAAATCCATGAAGAAATAAGAAAGTTAAAGAAGTGATAAGAAAAATTCAAAGTAAAAGGAGGAGATAATTCTGGAAACATGGGTTCTAAATTTATAAACCTTGTCATATTATTATGATGTGGGAGTTTGGAGTAAATCCTATAAGGAATGAAGAAGTTGGAGTAAAAAAAGTTCAAGGGGGACATAATTCTTGAAATAGTCTTGCTAGAGTATTGAACCTTCTCACAAATCATTTGAGTGATAATGATAAACATATTTATGACGTTTGAAGTAGATACATTAAGAAATAACGAAGTTATAAAAAAAAATATGAGAGGAGGTAATTCTGATAATGTGTGTGCTAGAGTTGTAAACCTTGCCACACATGATGTGATTGATTACCAGAAACTTATATTTTAAGTTTGAAGTAAATACGTTGAGAAATAAACAACTTATAGTGAAAAAGCGTAAAAACTAGAATAAGAAATCTTGACTAGGTTCAGCCGACTTTTGGTAATTATGACAGCTCTCAATATACTCCCTTTAGTCAAGATTAAAATGATGTGTATAATTTCCATACTGCCATCTTACCATATTTTAAGTTTCATAACAAAAAGTCAGTTCTTTTTGACTTATCACAAATATTGTTATATTTTCAATGTTTTAAGCCTATTTGTTGCCATAGCAACCATTTTATTCAACATAGGAAGAAAAGAAAAAGACATCCATAACCTCCAGACTGCCATCTACCCATATTTCAAGTTTCATAAAAATAGTTTCAGTACTTTTTGCATTATCACTTAATTCAGTTTATGTGTTAGATTTGCCATATTTTCAGTCTATTTGTTGCCATAGCAACCAGATTTTTCACCATAGGAAAAAAACAAAAGACTTGCATAATACCCATACTGCCATCTTTCCATATATAAAGTTTCATACTAATATTTTCAGTACTTTTTTGCGTTATCACTGGATCCAGTTTTGCGGACGGACTGACGGACGGACAGATAGACGGACGGACGGAGGGTAAACCTAAAGTCCCCTCCGGGACTGATAATTCATATTTGTACCGAAGTTAAGTCTTATATGCGAATATCCAACTGATCTAAAATGGTATAAATTCGACTTGCCAACTAGAAGTATTTACATTGTTACATTGGTCAATATAAGCATCAAAAATAGGCGTGTTTCAATTTTTTTTTAATTTTCAACCAGTATTTGAGTGCTCTCTCTTTTGCAACAAAAGATAATGGAAATATCCCTAATTCCCCACAAACTGCCATATTTGGTGCTTGTTTACATACTCCTAACAAATATTTTAAAAATCTTATAAGTAGTTTATCTACTTCTTTGAAATTATGAACACCCAAAATCTCTTATCCATCTTGCAAAATAGGTACAACCATAGAATAAAAAAGTTGTAATTTAGTTTTTATATCTTATTTAACTCTATTAAAAATAAACATCAGATTATGGTATGCTTTCGGGCCTGGTCTAATATTAATTATCTAAATATTAAATGAAAGGTTGCAAAGTAGGTGCGGCTGTGTTTGAAAATAATTTTACATCTAGTATGAGGTTACCAGATAATACATCAATTTTTACTACCGAAGCAAAAGCTATCGATTTAGCATTATCATACATAGCACAGCATACCCATGTTAAATTTGTGATATTTTCTGACTCGCTTTCTGTTTTAATATCCATTAAAAATAAAAAAATCTGATAATATCATGATAAAGAAACTTCTTTTACGATTTCATGATATACTTAGAACAAAATCTGTTAGATTATATTGGATTGCATCTCATGTAGGTATACGAGGAAATGAAAAAGTAGATGCTTTAGCTTAAATTTTGGACTTTCTTTAGGGAATCTGTTTTTCTCTATTTTATTGTCACATCCGTGTTATTCATGCCGTGTGGCGGCTGTAAAAAGTCTCCCTGTACATTTAATCAATGATGTTATATTTTCGATCCTTGAAGATCGTTCAGCGAGACAATATTGTTGTGTATACATGAATGTGGTACTTTTAGTTTCTTCTATTCGGCCTTTTTCTATTTGGATGGTTCCAGCATTCTTACTTGAATACTTAGGATACACCCTTAGGATATGTTGCCTGCTTTGACAATTTGTCTTTTGACGTCTTATGACTTCTTTTACTTGGGGACCATAAGCCGCTTTTCATGGAATGGCACTACTGTGTCACATTGAAGGTTCCATGATGACCGCCGTATGAACACAATTGCGGATGTTTCTAAATTCAAAATTTCACCATTTTCTTGTTAAATGTTGAATTCTGCTTTAGCCGGTGCTAGGGGTCGTGGACGGTAACTTGCACTTTCAAGTACCGTCCATGAACATGAGCCTGCAATGTTCAATTTTGACGTGTTGGACATTCTTTAGGGATTCTGTTTTTCTGTATTTTAGATGAGTTTTGCGTTGAGCGTTGAGCCATCGATATTTAATTTGTCAAATAACGTTGGCTGTGTTTTACATAATGTTAGTACTATGTTAACTTATCATGCTTGATTTTTCTCACATTATTTAAAGACTGTTGAGGGATGGGCGTCCTACCCTTTATTAGTCATGGCGTTGCCTTCGGTGCATACAAAAATGAGTATATGTTATTTAAGATGTACTTTGATATCATTTGGCGAACTTTGTCACTTAAGGATACTGTTTTTTAAAGCTCACTCGATGAAAAAGCATTTCATCATATACAACAAAAAACAAATATCCTCAATTAACTTTAAATGTTGCTTTATCACAGATGTAATCAAACATGTGTTATTAAGTGCAATATGTTACCAAGATGAAGTTAGTATGGGAAAACACTATAGATATACAAGTTTTTTCATTTGCATATGTATTTATCAATATACAGGGCGATTGAGTATCTGTACCGTTATTTATTTTTTTAATATGGTTTAAATAATTGTAGATATCATAACAATGTTCATAACGTCATTTTGTGTGGAATATTAAATATGTGCAAAGTCGTGATCTCATGTAAGTAAAAGTATAACTTTTGTTTGCTTTTTTACGCCAGTTAGGCGTACGCCATTACGTCGATGTTACAAACGTCACCTTATTAATATGAATATTTTACATGCAATGGTGCATTTTTGTCTATTTACGACAAAATACCAAGAAAACATGTTTTTGAAATAAATTGTCTTTTCATTCATTTCAGAATCCCGGACTATGATGTTTTATATAAACAACCCAAAATGAAACAATGAAACGAGCTATACAAATAATCGTACTAACTTTCTTTATATTTTTTATAATTATGATAAATGTAAAAAACTTTTTTAACACTAATGTAAAATTTCTGCCTACAAATAGAAAACTGTCAAACATGCCATCAAACAATAAAATGTCTTCAAAAGCTTTAGAATTGAACATTTCAACGGATGATAAAAATTATAACCAGAAATCAGACATCGATAATTTGTCAGAATCACATGTTACCAAAAACTTGTCGTTGGGAGATATTCTATCAATACATTTGCCGTCCAAAAAGAGTCAGTATGGTTACAACGGTACAGAAATATTGAGACAAAAAGATTTTTCCACGATAACAAATTTGTTGAAGTATAAGCAAAGACCATCTTTTTTAATCCAAAACCAGGGATTGTCGTCATTGTTTCCTCCTTTTAAGACTTTCGATAAAAGTGCCTATGACATAATGAGCATGGTAAGTATAAATCATACAGTTATAAATTGTTTTAACAAATATTGTTTTGAAATAAGTCTAGAACTGTTTATTTTGTGCCTCGGTAATGGGAACATAATGTTTAAAAGATAGTTCGTTTAGCAATATGATATTTCTTTTTACTCCACGTTTTTATGTTACATTGTACTGCGTGTTAAATATATGAGCAAGAGATATTCTGAGACAGTACCATTATTTACGGACCGCACACATCACCTTACTCCTGTTGTTAAAGCATAATAATTCTTATACCACACATCACCTTACTCCTGTTGTTAAAGCATAATAATTCTTATACCACACATCACCTTACTCCTGTTGTTTAAGCATAATAATTCTTATACCACACATAAACTTACTTCTGTTGTTAAAGCATAATAATTCTTATACCACACATCACCTTACTCCTGTTGTTAAAGCATAATAATTCTTATACCACACATAACCTTACTTCTGTTGTTAAAGCATAATAATTCTTATACCACACATCACCTTACTCCTGTTGTTAAAGCATAATAATTCTTATACCACACATCACCTTACTCCTGTTGTTAAAGCATAATAATTCTTATACCACACATCACCTTACTCCTGCTGTTAAAGCATAATAATTCTTATACAACACATCACCTTACTCCTGTTGTTAAAGCATAATAATTCTTGCACCACACATAACCTTATACTTCTTTTGTCTACAGTCGTAAATATTTTATAAGCAATGCAAAAACTCCGGTTCATTGACTTAAATGGATAATTAACCTATATTAGTAAAACGCGTTCTTGAATCAAAATAAGATAGTTGCTGTTGATGTTACTGTGTAGCTTTCTTTAGTCTCGCTTGATTGTTGTTGTTATATCACGGGGAAGGAACTGTTACACGAATGGTAGAGTTCTTATAATAACTTATCAGGAGTTCTTGTGATTTCATGATGATTTACAACCTTATTGAATGAATAAAGAAGCTAAAACGTGCCGTGATTTAGCTCAAGAAACACACTGGCAGTAACAAAGGTAATCATAAGAACTCTAGGACATCTTTAGAGTTATCACAACTCTAGGACATTTGAAAAATCGGGCATAAATGTGTTAACCGGGGCTTTATGTTTGCAATTACAATTAGGTAATTATGTATGGCAAGGATGAAGACCAGAAATAAACAGATCAATACGTGCGAATTGGCAAATGATTTGGAACTTGTTCTCAAAACTACCAGATCTTAAACAAAAGGCGATGAAAGTGTACTATGAATTAGTTTTTGACATATAATAAAAGATGTAAAGCAAGCTTAATCATTAAAGTTTAGTTTAGCATCTAAACCTCACTTTTAAAAGATGAAAATTAACATTTTTGACGAGTGTTTCTGTCGTATATACAAACGTTTTCCGACGGACGGATTCCGTGACAGTTGTCATAAGAACTCCTGACAAGTTATCATAAGAACTCCATCCCTCGTGTAACAGTTCCTCCCCCGTGAATATGACGCTGGAATAAGCATTCCGCCACGAAAGCAAGCTTTCTTGTTATGAAATTATATTTAGCAATTGCGCAAACAATTCATTTCGTAAAGTTCTTTATATATTCACATGATTGATTCATTCAAATGTGTAGATTGAATGTTTTTTCTTGCCTAGATATTTAAGTCGGTTGGGTTAAATATATATGTGCGCTATTTACATGAAAGATTAAAAGTTGAAAACTTACCTTGGGATTATCATATTTTCTCCTTTTCATTTGATATCATAGTACGCATCTGGATCAGCGGAAATTAAATTATTGTTTTACCGATGCTCAATTTTGTGATCCATATGTGGTTCAAACCCAGTGACTGTGCCAGTATGTCATGTAAATAGCTGCAACGATCTATTTCTTACATATGCATCACGAAGCCGATATTTTTGTGTTTTGTTTTGACCTAGTGAACGTAAATTACAGGAACCAATACAATTTGACCCGGCATATAAGAACCCTTGTTTTAAAGGCACTAACAAATCAACTCCTATTAAAGACGGACAATTACACTGTTTACCTTATTTTTACATCATTGGTGAGTGTAACTCTTTCCATATTGTGATATTTTAAAACGCTTTCTATAACGTTATAAATTAAGTAAACACTATCCTGACAGTATATTGTGCGTTTTATAAACTATATAATATATTTTTTTAGATGAGTGATAAGATTGTTGAGAAGAAAAATATTCATTTTTATATTCCACCCTTCCATATGATGATTACATAATGTAGTATGCATGTATTGTATACGGAAGAGCATTAGTGCCAGGTGTATGTTTTTTATTAACTCGAAATTTCGAGTTACTAACTCGAAATTTCGACTTACTTATCTCGAAATTTCGACTTAGTAACTCGAAATTTCGAGTTACTTATCTCGAAATTTCGACTTATATTGCATGACTTTCATTGGTTACCGGTGAAAGCAAGGATTGAATTCAAGATACTTTCTTTCGTGTGTAGCTATTGCACATTGACAGAGCACCTATGTATTTAACAGAACAATTTAATAGGGTCAAATTGTTCACACATACTGAACATATCCTTCGCTTTTTTGTGGAGGGGGGTGGGGGGCAGGGCATGTAAAATCACACTTTCCACATTTCCGTGTTAACCGGGTGTTTCTTTTTCTAAAGCACACATATAACCATCATGTGGAGATACAACAAGTCCAAAACCCTACCTATTGTAAGCTGTGCAACATTCATGTGTTAAACAAGTTTTAAATGGCGTGTATACGTCACGTTTCTTAATACTATAATAATGTTTTGTAACATTATTCATTATTTACTAAGACTTTGATTCATATTGTGTTGATAAAAGTTGATAAAAGTGGAACTTGTTGTTATATACATGTTGGGAATACTATAAAAGCATCCGATTTTACAAGAAATATAGTCAGTCCAACAAATTTGACAAAGACCCCAGCACCCCTATTTTGGTCACTCCGCGATACTTTCCTCAGATGTCCCACACGTGAAGTATAGAATCGTTTTATTCACATGGATGAGAAGAAAATGATTAGTGAAACGATATGTTCGAACAGGTGGGATACAATACAACGTCTGAAGAACGCCTGAACGTACAAATTAAAGGAAGCCTTGTTTTTTAGGTCGGAAGTGTACATGCCATTACTAAGTTTAAGTTTAACTTTAATAGTTTGTCCAGGCACCCGTCGTTCAACCGCTCTCCCTACTATATCTTATATTATCTAAACCCTTGGTAACTCATAAATTTGGCCATTAATCTAGTTACGTTAATAAGTCGAAATTTCGAGTTATTAAGTCGAAATTTCGAGATAAGTAACTCGAAATTTCGAGTTAATAAAAAACATACACCTGGCACTAATGCTCCTCCGTAATTGTATATGCATTCTATAATTATTATTTCAAATCGTGTCTTTCTATTGACGACCAATAATGTCTTTGAATATTTGAGCATGAGATGATACAAGTCAATGTTGGTATATAAAAGAGCAAGTATACATTTAACCTAGTGGTTAAAGATACACTATTTTCATCTTTGAGCAAAATATTTTTATTGCAGAAATTTATTGAAATCTATAAAATTCTTACTGAAATGTCTTATTTAGATTAAAGAACGTGGGAATATGCGTTCCTTATTACGAGTCAAGTAAAGCTTGTCCTTCCATAAAATAACTGCCATTTTTTACAATTTATAGGAGTTTCAGCATAACACATCTACTTTAAATGATTTGTATTTGTTTACATTTGTCTAGGTGTAAAGAAGAGTGGAACATCTGACTTGTACTCGAGGCTTACTCAACATCCTGAGATATGTACTCCCTCGTTTCCGAAGGAATCTCAATGGTTTCCGAAAATCAGATTTGGTATGAAGGCTTTCTCCTTGAACACTAAAAAATTAAATGGTAAGTTTGATAGCTTTTGGTTTATTTATTTTGGAATATTTAATTATGGTTTCATAGAAGAAAATATAATGTTCTCAATTCACTTTTATCACGAGTGATAGAAATTATGGAACAATTATTGTAATAGTAATTAGATGTTATATACATTTCTCTCCACGTAGTTATAATTTCTATTCCAATGACATTTTTCTCATCTACTTCACTATAATCTTAACATTTTCTATACACTGTTTCAATGTCACATTAAAGAACTAACATTTTATCACAGTATCTAACAAAATTAGATTCGTTATTGATTGATAAGTAATTGGTCTGTTCAGTTCATTTTTTAAAATTCTTGCATTATATTGAGAAAGAGATATGAATTAGAAATTTCTTTCGCAGCCATCATTCAAAGAGGCATCGATCCTAGGAAGGTTGAATTTTTTATAACACTGTTTGACAGTGCGGCAAGTTGTATACAACGAAGTCCATCAAGAAATGTACATAATTCCTTACATTATAACAAGATTACAGGTAAACATGAATACCACATTTTTTCTGATTCTTTAAAAGCAACTATCAACTATATAAATAAGTAAATATTTATTTACGATGCTTTCACATTTTGTTAGTAATTCTTCTATTGCAAATCTATGGTAACTTATTGACAATTTTGTCTAAGTAATTTTACATAGTTTAGTTTGATAAGCAACATTGTTGTTTCTTTAGACATTTTACGTATTCACACGTTTTCGTTGTTTATTCTTGTCAAATACGTTATTTCATGACAGGTGGAAATGTATTTATTTTTGTATTTTGTTGTACAGTTTAGAACAAACATGCATTTTGCATAGACTTTTATAAGAAACGCCGATATACAATAACCTAGCTGGGTAGTTTTTTTGTATTAAACAATGAACCTTTCGTTGGTTCGAACTTTTGAGGTACGAGTGATTGAAAATGATTTAATCCACTCGACAAAAGAATGTTAAAAATGACTTTTAACGGTTTTCAGACAAAGATGAAACTACATTATAAAAAATATCGTTATTCCTAATACGTGTAAAAATGTTTATTTCAGGATATAAAGTGTGTTTCAGAAATAGAATACAGTTATCCATTAAACATCCAACTATTGTCGTACATTTTATCTGGTTGTACTTATTTTTCTTTTATTCTAGTTGAGGCAAGTCCTTCCAATCTTCATATTCAAACAAAATGGGAAATTTTACCAGGAAACGAAAATCTATCAGAACCTCGTTACACCAACTTCAATTATATCAAACATATCACGCCAAATGCTAAAATCATCATACTTTTTAGAAACCCTACATCAAGGTTAAATAAATTTTACTTAGTTACACTATATGTATACCATAAATAACTAAAACAGCTCATTGGTTTCATTTTCGCTTATACAATTGACCGACATAACTTTATAGCGTCATCGTGTTGACAGTGCTCTAATCTTGACTTAATTAAATCTATGCTGGACGGTCAGAGTGCTAAATCTCTATAATGTTACTTACGACCTTTAAATCCTTTGAATTATAACAACTGGTTAACATGTTTTTAACATTTATCATTGTCGAAATAAATTCCAGAACTTTACTTCGGACTTTCTACCACTCACTAAAGGAAAGTTATGGCAAATCTTCGGCCCAACAGTTTTTCATAAAGATGTTATTGAGCTTATTAAAGCCTATAAAAATTGCTTTAATCATTTTTCTCATAGAAGCTGTGTATATAACAATACATTAAAGAGCATACTTCGTGATGTAAGTATTCGTCTAAACTTAAAATTAACTCATTGCTTAATTTCTATGTAAGAAATTTTTGTAGAAATATAAAATGAGACTGCAGTTCTGGTGTTATATATCATGAAATGTAAA
>NW_026864271.1:0-13724 GCF_026571515.1 Ruditapes philippinarum
CCCAAGGAAGCAGTAATATTTTTGTACTTGTATTTTTGAATACCCTTGAATATTACAGCAATGTTTATATGACATAATTTATGTAAAGTGAACAAGTGGATAGGAATGAATTTTTTTTTTAGATTTTTTAAGTTTTTTAGTGCTTGCCTATAATACAAAACATTGACAGTTAAGGGCCATAATTCAAATAAAATCTTTGACAGAATTACCTTCTCCTGGACATGTTTGGGAATCATGATTGTAAACAAGTATTCCAACTTTCAAATTAATATCTCAAACAGTTCAGTCAAAAAGTGGACTGGTACTAAAAACTTAACCAAGATTCTAAGTCGATAAAAGGCCTTAATTTTTAAAACAAATCCTTGACAGAGTTACCTTCTCTTGCGTACAGATGGGGGTAATGATGTGAAATAGCATTAAAAGTTTCAAAGCAATATCTCAAAGGGTTAAGGCAATAAGTGGATTTTACCCATATTCAATGTATTTTCTAAGTCAAAAAGGGCATAATTCTGTCAAAAACCTTGACAGAGTTATGTCCTCTTGTCTGTTGATGAAGGTCGTGATGGTAAACAAGTATGGTCAGTTTCAAAGCAATACCTCCAATGGTTTTGAAATAAAGTGAGGTGGTACAAAAAACCAAGCTCAATACACTTTTCTAAGTCAAAAAAGGGCCATAATTCTGTCAAAAAACCTTGACAGAGTTATGTACTCTTGTCTGTAGATGGAGGTTATGATGGTGAACAAGTATGGTAAGTTTCAAAGCCATACTTGTAATACTTCTGAAATAAAGTGGGGTGGTACGAAAAACTTAACCAAGGTGTGACGCCAAGGCCGACGCTAACGCCGACGCCGACGCCGGGGCGAGTAGGATAGCTCCCCTTTTCATAGAAAAGTCGAGCTAAAAAATTACAAACAGAAAGAATTCAGTTTCAAATAAAGAATGGAGTAGTTGCCATTTTTGCAAAACACATAACAAGTGTGCCGTAAGTGCTGGGCAGAGGCAGGGCAATATTCATTGAGGCAGGGCAATATTTATTGAGGCAGGGCAATATTCAATGTGGAAGGGCAATATTCATTGTGGCCGGGAAAGACACTGAAAAAAATAAAATAAAACACATATTCTCTCACCATATGTGCATATAAATATAGCAATCAATCCATATAATTACTGCACATAATTTTCATAATATAAATGCAATATATACTTTATAAGTGTATTATTGAAGCAAGGGGAAGAGTCATGTAGCAAAAACAATTAAAAACAATCATGGCTATTTATTTGCCCAAAAATCATGCTCATTATATATATAAATTATAAACGCTAATTGGGAATCACATAACACTTCATGATTGAATAAGTCTACATTAAATACAAATATATATCAAAGACATTAATATATAGATTAACTTGAAAGTGCTTCAGGTCATTTGAAATATTGTGCTTACAATTTAAAAACAAGAGCTGTCCGTAAGACAGCGCGCTCGACTTTTTTATTGCTTGCCAATAAAAAAAGTTTTTGCAGTAAAAGGCAATACAAGAACCAAGATTCTAAGTCGATAAAAGGCCTTAATTTTTAAAACAAATCCTTGACAGAGTTACCTTCTCTTGCGTACAGATGGGGGTAATGATGTGAAATAGCATTAAAAGTTTCAAAGCAATATCTCAAAGGGTTAAGGCAATAAGTGGATTTTACCATATTCAATGTATTTTCTAAGTCAAAAGGGGCATAATTCTGTCAAAAACTTGACAGAGTTATGTCCTCTTGTCTGTTGATGAAGGTCGTGATGGTAAACAAGTATGGTCAGTTTCAAAGCAATACCTCCAATGGTTTTGAAATAAAGTGAGGTGGTACAAAAAACTTAACCAAGCTCAAATACACTTTCTAAGTCAAAAAAGGGCCATTAATTCTGTCAAAAACCTTGACAGAGTTATGTACTCTTGTCTGTAGATGGAGGTTATGATGGTGAACAAGTATGGTAAGTTTCAAAGCCATACTTGTAATACTTCTGAAATAAAGTGGGGTGCTTGCCAATAAAAAAAGTTTCTGCAGTAAAAGGCAATACAAGAACCAAGATTCTAAGTCGATAAAAGGCCTTAATTTTTAAAACAAATCCTTGACAGAGTTACCTTCTCTTGCGTACAGATGGGGGTAATGATGTGAAATAGCATTAAAAGTTTCAAAGCAATATCTCAAAGGGTTAAGGCAATAAGTGGATTTTACCCATATTCAATGTATTTTCTAAGTCAAAAAGGGGCATAATTCTGTCAAAAACCTTGACAGAGTTATGTCCTCTTGTCTGTTGATGAAGGTCGTGATGGTAAACAAGTATGGTCAGTTTCAAAGCAATACCTCCAATGGTTTTGAAATAAAGTGAGGTGGTACAAAAAACTTAACCAAGCTCAATACACTTTCTAAGTCAAAAAAGGGCCATAATTCTGTCAAAAACCTTGACAGAGTTATGTACTCTTGTCTGTAGATGGAGGTTATGATGGTGAACAAGTATGGTAAGTTTCAAAGCCATACTTGTAATACTTCTGAAATAAAGTGGGGTGGTACGAAAAACTTAACCAAGGTGTGACGCCGACGCCGACGCCAACGCAATTAGTACAATGATAGTGTGTGTGTGTGTGTGTGTGTGTATATATTTGTGTGGGAGATAAAACACCACTTAATCTTATGTAAAACTTATTTTACAATCAGTGCTACATACTTTCTACTTCATATAATTATCCATCATTAAATGCATGTAAAACATATGCGGAAGAAAACGGAACAAAATCATTTCTGGGGCATTATGTGCCTTTAAAGTATATTGATATAAATGAATGTTATAAAATAAAAACATATGGCCTTTTTAAAAACACCTTTCCAAAGATCATTGTTAACACTGTACATAATGCCCTTAATATAAGAACTTGCTGCATGTACAAAACACAAGTGTTTTCAATCAGTCATAAAAAAATAACCCAATCAATTCTTACTAAAAGCAGTCTTTAAAACATATTCAGATAATCTATTTTTAATGGCAAATATTGGTAAGCCCATAGCAATCTTGTAATTCATTGACCATTTGCAGGGCTGGCAATATATGACTTACTTTCTTGTCAATTTTTATGTGAATCATATTTTTAGCTTAACTTGTCTGCATGATATAAATAAAGAAAATTCTGATTGTGCCATCCATTAACAATTTATACTTTGAATTGAAAAATATGATGTGAAATAAAACTTAAATGCACAGTTCATCCTGGATTGACAACTGCCATTAAGAATAGATAACCATCATGTGTTTTCAGCAATTTTATGTTTATATCACAATATTTCAGCTTGCAAAACTTGTAAATAAAAAAAATCACCACACTTCTCATAGCCTAAATAGTTTCTCCATTACAGCTTTAAAAACAATCAAAAACAACAACAAAAAGAGTAACAAAAAATTCCACAAAAAATGCGGAGAACACACAATTGAATATTTTTTTTCTCCTTTAAACAGTTGAATGCTTGCATATATGCACATTTCATGATAAAAATCTTGTATATCCAATAGTTTTTCGAAACAACAAAAATACATTAACATTGGTTGTCTACTTGCAAATGTGAAAATTAAAAAAAAAAAAACTCACTTAACCAAGGAGGAAGAGGCATTAAATAAAGTATAAGCATGTGAGTTGACCGTCTATGCTAAACACAAGCAATTCATTCCAAAAGGTAAAAGTGTCAACATATTTTTTCCTATAAATATCTAAAAGCACTGGTTAAACTGTTTTTTTTTAACTAAATAATATTTTCAAGTCAAACCTGTGTTAACCTGCATTCACACTCTGTTTAAAGACCACATAACAAATCACGGTTACCCTTTCAAAGGTCATACATAAAGGTTTTGCTACAGTTTTTCTGTGAGTCTTAGTTTATTACATTTTTTAATTTTTTTTCCAAAAGGTCTAAATGATGATATTTCACCTTTGACCTATATTTTAGAATCTTGTTTTCCAGATACGACGGTGAATATTGCGTTGACAACGTAGTCCATATTGGTTGGCGTGAGACCACACATGTTGATTCTCCCTGATTTCATTATGTATATATGATAATCCTTCTTCAACTTCTCACACTGTTGTTCTATAAATAGAAATGTGTTGTTCTATAAATAGAAATGTGTTGTTCTATAAATAGAAATGTGTTTCTCTATAAATAGAAATGTGTTGCTTTTTTAAATACAAATGTGTTGCTCTATTAAAAGCAGCTAGCTACAGAATTTTGTGAAACTTATTTGTTTTTACGCTGCGGAGACTCAAGTTTGTTTGTTTCACTTTTACACCAATTTTCACACATTTTTGGTCACATGTCGGCACATCCATCTAACTGGCTTACCTGGATAACTAGCCAGCAATAACAGATTTCTCCTTAAGTGACTACTAATACTACATGACTTCTTAAATCAGTGGTCAAGGAGGAATTTCACCTTAACGAGGATCGAACAAACAACCCCTGGATTACAAATTTCAGACAGAGAAACAAAAAGACAAATGATGAATTATTATCTATCATTCAAAATGGCAAGAGAATTAAAGTATTGCCTCGCTGGCATAATGCATTACAGAAGATTTCTAACCTTTCTCAGCCTGAGTAGCAATATAAATGGTAGTTCTCTTACTTAATCTCAAAAATGTACTTCACAGGTCAAACCTTTGACAGAAGAATATCAGTGACAAACATGGATACACTCTTGCTCCACTTTGACACAGCAAACTACATGATTTTTCTGAATCAATAGCAGGAGACAATTGACCATTAGATTCAATTGCCCAGCTCAACTGTCATAGAGAAATTTAGCCTCACCAAAGGATCGAACCAGAAACCCCTTATATTACAAAGCTAATATTCTCCCTGTTAAGTTTAATGAGCGCTATAAGCTTACCGTTAAGACCTGTATAACTGAACATTCCCTTCTGCTGAATTATATGATCCCAGTTACCAGGGCAACCGATCGCCTTTAACTTCTGATGAAGTAGATCTCTCATTCCCAATATACGGCCTGCCATTGTTCTAATGTTTTCTTTCCTGAAACAGACATTTACAAGACATTGCTAACAATTGAACATCTTTAATAAACCAGAAAGTGTAGCCAAAATAGAATAGTATAAAATTAGTACTTTATAGTGAATCGGTCTACAATTGTAAGTATTTCAAAAACTGCTAAAAACAACAGAAATGTATCAATTTGTTATTCTTAAAAATATTTCTTGAATAAATTTCTAAGTGATTTAGTATGAACATTTACATGATGAATGACACTATATTTTCGAGAGCATTGCTATGCAGTACATAAGTCTTTAAAGAGCACAGTTCACCATCAGTAAAAATGTACAATGTACATGACAAAAGCATTTTCACTTCTCATATTCAAATAGAAATATGTCCATTGGACTTGGAGGCCTCCACAGTCCAATGACAAACAGTGGGTTCAACTGCCAGACAAGGGTTAAACTATTTCCCATGCCTATATAGTTGGGTCATAAAAAATTGCCCACAAACACACTCCAGGTCTCAATATAACTAACAGTTGACTAAACACACTCCAGGTCTCAATATAACTAACAGTTGACTAACAGTAAAACAAGACTTACCATTCCCCGTTCAATGCTGGGTTGTTTAGAACAGTGGCTACAACTCTTGCTCCATGGTTTCCTGGATTTGAGTATGTGGTACGTACAATCAACTCTAACTGTGATAGGACTTTAACCTTACTCTCAGAGTCCTTTGCTATAACACACAAGTTACCCACACGTTCGTCTGTAATATGGATTTTTTTTTTAAATTTTAAAATAGTTACATTATACATGGCTTGAACTCATTAAAAAATAAGACTACCTGATGGTTTCTTATTCAAATAGAAATGTACCTGAATTTGACTTAACAATTTGTTTTGTTTTGAAAGAAACTTATTTCAAATGTTGAAATCATGATCAATGAAAAAATGTAGGCGTGGTTACAAGGTTTATGCAAATTTCGCTGCACTTCTCTTCCTTCTTCAAAAGAATGTCATATTCATAAACTTCATTCATATTCCATTAATATTTTCTATTAGTCTATATGAAGAAGACATGAGTTTATATATGTATTACTCTCGTCTTGCATGAATTTGTTCCAATTTGTATGTCTGTATGTACCCTAGGCTTAATGGGGGTCCATCCTCCCTTTCAAGCACTGAGATTACAGACCAGGACACTTCAACAATCATGTCCTTAAATGTTATTATCTACCAAAAGGTGACCTATAAATTCACTGAATGATTCTAAATATGTACGCAAGTCGATTTATTTGTTTGAATCATAATCATTCCCCCTTTTATAGTTTTCCTTCAAATGTTTTAGGGCCACAAAGGTTTATTGAGTAAACTTTGAGAGAAATTTGGAAAGATAAAGGAATATGACCAATATTTCATTAACAAACTTCATTTCTTCCGTGCTTTGAACAGAAGAACCTAAAAAAAATTTCATTACGATAACATATGGAAAATAATTCAATCCAGTGGACATTTATCTTTTTTATAGACTATCAGATTTACCTGGAAACAGAAATTTAATTTTTCACTACAGTCTTAAACATTACTAATAAGCAATACATGTTATTACTTACTGTAGAGTCCAAAATTTTTACTAAACGACTGTGCAATGAAGAATTCAAATCCTTTTTTATAGAAAAGTCTACATGAATAGGCGTCTTTGTCCAAATCGCCCGTAGAAAAGCCCTGGTAGGCACAGTCCATTAGTACAAACATGTTTTTCCTTTCACACAAATCTGCAATCGTCTCCCACTGATCGGGGGTTGGGTCAACACCAGTGGGATTATGGGCTACTGCATGAAGGATTACCACAGAATTTGGTGGGGCTCCCTACCACAATAAATGATGTTGATGAATATTTATGAGTAAATAACATTTACATAATATTTTCCTTATTACCTAAATATTAAAATGATAAATACTGAGGCTAATTTAACTGACTGCTAGGACAGGGGAACATTGTGTTACATTGTCAAACAAAAATCAATATACAATCTGAAGTTTCATATGATGCTATTCTTGTTGTTAAGTTTATCTTTTTATTTGATTGAATTTAGTCAATTTACACCAGTTTTAGCACATTTTGGGTCATATTTTAGTAGTTGGTCAACCCAGCTGGCTTTCCCGGATGACTTTTTCCCAGTGGGAATATGGCCTGAAATAACTTACAAAATTATCTGAAAATAGGCTAAAAAACAACTTTATGAAATATATGTAAAGTTGTTACTTTTTACCTCTAAATCTTGTAACATGCCATCAATATCAAGGCTGCAAGTTTCTGCTTTCCAGTAACGATACTCAACAATGTTGGAAAATCCTGCAGCTTTAAATACTCCCTTGTGGTTACCTTAAATTCAACAACATCATCATGAATCAAACTTGCTGCATATTCTAAATTAGCTCAATATTTTGTTCATTTCCCCAAAACAAGAATTTAGCTGTAATAGTTTCTGTTCAAAATTTAACATTTCTTCTATCATTTATGTTTTATTATAAGACAAGAATTAAAGATCCTTAACACATTTTTTTCATGGTTTAATTTCATAAATATGACGCTCAAATTAAGTTTTGTCAATCTTGTAAGTTCAAATAAGCATTATCTATAAAGATATTACCCAATTTAACATTTTGCGTAAATAAAAGGAAGTAATTAGAAATTTATTTTCTATAAATTCCAAGTCAAATTTTCCAATAAGAAATGAATGCATGTAACTTATTGATTAAATATAATGTGCACAAATATTTGCAGTACACATTTTACATATTCTTGGATGTTTGAAAATTGTTTTATTTGCATAATTATATACATATATAATATTTTTCAAGTGTGTGATACACACAGTAACAATATCAATCACAAAACATACAGGATCTTTAATATTAAATAACCAATAATGTAAATGAGTTATCAATAGTTAACTTTAAATCTTTTCCATTTTATAAAAAAGTTCTATGAAATCCTTACCCCAAGTTGGTTTAGAAACATAAACAGTATCACAGCCAAGGAATTTCTTTGTAAAGTCAGCACATAAACGTATACCTCCTGTGCCACCTAATGCCTGTACACCACCAATCTAAAATCAACATTTAACCATTAGCCACGCCTCCATTGCAGAGCAAGATCAGCCGGCACATATCGTCACATCAGTACAGTAACTGGATAACTAACATTAAATTTAGAAGGACTTACCCTGTTACTGCACCAAGGTGACAATTATTATACATGTACTTTCTGATCATGGTCTGAATTGGTCCCAAGTATTCAGTCAGTACATATTTGATATTTTCCCTTAGATATTAACAATGATGAATGATTTTGTCAAGATTGAAAGATGGACAAGTCCATTTAAGATATTTAGTATGGTAAGGGTTTGGATATGTTCTAGATTGCTTATTATCATAATCCGTGAAATGATCAACTCAGGCAATGAAAATAGAACTATGTTTCTACCTCATTTAATTCAATTTCCTCATAATATTCCCACCCTAGGCTATTAAAACAATATACAAACCCTAATGAGCATGTACTCGAGATGACATATTGAAATCTTATCATATAATGACATCACATTTGGAAAACACCCTCTCACATGAAAAAAATATACTAAAAATAGGTATCCAAAAACCATTGAAAGAAATTGAGAGCTGCCTCGTGTTTTTCACGATATTAACAGACATTAGCTGTTTGAAAATAGTTTATGAGGGATTGTAATCTTTAAATTACAAGAAAGTGTTTGACTGTTTTGTTCATCCCAAACTATCTGTACTTACTCTTGTATAGTCAACATCTTCAGAACCCAAAATTAGCCTACAGGCAGCTTCTCTAAAACTTGGTAATCCTGCTACAGGGAGATACTCGTGGTTCAGAGTTTGATCTGATGCCATCTGGGCTTCAACTGTTCGTACAACTGGTAGCACCCATGGTTTGCCTTCCTTAGTCCTGTAAGCTAATAAACAAGAGAAGGCTTTATTTTATCATAAACCTTGAAATGACCATTCAAATAATCAACACCTATTGAAAAGAGGGTCATGATGGTACTGGTTGGGGACCACCAAACCCGGACAGCCCCGAAAATGCTTAATTTAGTATTCTATTTGTTCAGTGTTTGTCAGTCACTTTTTTATCAACAATAAGTGCACGTTTATTTTAAAATTAAGTAAATAAATTTATTTCAACCTCCGTAAACGGTAATATTTTAATGTCTATTTCAAGAATGTTGACATTGAAATTTGGGGGTCAAGAAAGCAATGCCTGGCCTCATATACCAGCTATAATCATGTGCAGAGTGAATAATAGAATATCCAAAACTTCAGCATTTGTTGCTGACATATTGTACATGTATATCATGTTAAAAATCAAAACACCCAAGCTTTTATCTGAATTAAATTATGTCATGTACATATCTGTGACTCTGTCCTGACAACGTGGTATCTGTCCTGATACTGTAGTGTAGACAATTTAGGTAATTTTGATACCCTCCTTGTCGAGCCTCAGATATAATTGTCAATAAAAACAGAAATGAACAGACTAGATTGTTAGTTAGGAGAAGAACTTAGCTGAACTGTGTCACTGTCAAAGTTTTTGGTCTCTAGGTTAAAAATTATGAAATCTGTATGGAAAAATGTTCCAAAAGTGTCCGGTTGATGGTCTCCGACCAGTAGTCCATAAGAATAGCCTGTCGTCTGCTAGTTGAGGAAAGTGTTTATCGGTGTAAACAGGGGTAGACCTACTGTAGATCTACACTGGTACGAAAATAATTAGAGCGAAACAACAAAGATGTCACAAAAAAAGACGATTTCTTACCTCCTACACTGACATTGACCTTATCTGGATATTCATCTTTATTGTATTCAGCTATCAAAGCAAACACTTCGATAGGAGGAGCAATGTCTATGTGTCCGAATCTCGAGTTTGAAGCCATCTTCTCTCACACTGCCGAAAGGTCAAGGTTAGGTCAATGTTGTCAAGGTGTGATTAACTTCCGATGTGACTTCTAAAGCCTAATTATGATACGAAGAAAATCTGACAAGAAGTTGCCTACCAAAATTCCTTTTTAGTTCTAGGGTTACTCTAAATTTTTAAATCCTGTAAAGAAAAGAGTCCATGTAAATTAGAGAAAGAGGTCCATCTTGAATTTTTATCAATGATAAATAAAATGTGATAAGAATAGTCTAAACTGTATACAAGCCGAATAACGTCCCCCTGAATAAAGTCCTCAGTCTCCGGATCGTATAGTAGCCCGGGGTTCTATGATATCACGGTAGGCCTACTTAACGTTTATCGGAAAATATTGAAATATAATTATCATAAATGAATGAGATTTTTCTTCCATCTTATAATTGAACCTTTTCCAGACCTGTTTGTCAAAAAAATATTTCAAAAGAACCAATAAAAATGACATTTTTTAGAATATTTTCAATGTCTGCCATTTTGGGTAATTTCAGAGGAGGTTACTACGGTATCAAGGTAATCCCCAAAAAAGCAAGTATGGAAGGCTAGATTGTTCAAAACTTTCAGGTTAAGTTGTGAAAAACTTCCAACAGTTAACTTGCTATAAAATTAAAACTATATGAACAGACTATAAGTCAGTATATGTATTTATAACATATTTTAATTGATGTGTAAAAACCATTAAGGAAAATGGTAGTCAAATATGAAGGTTTTATAAAACAGTTTTCGTGCTACAAATACATTCATCATTCACCAAATTAAATTTATTGGCAGATGAAAATGAATATAGTGTGCAAGTTTTACAAATATTAGCATCATCATGCATTAGTCCAACTAATTAGACTTGTCAAAGAGACACCGAGATAATTTTGGACGGGCGCTGTCTTTTTCCAAAAAACGGTTTGACAGTAATAAAAAAGTCTGTAAAATGGGTCAAACCGTTCACGCCAAATTAATTAGGCTACATCATCATGTGTTGCTTTTACTAGCAGTCGTAAAAAATTAAAAAAAAAACACAATAATATCGAGACAACCGTGAAAAAATCATTTCCTTGAATCCAATGCGGATTAGGCTATGAACAAGATTGGTTGGTCTTAATTCTTTCCAGTAATAAAAGGCCCAAAGCCCCAATTTAAAGAAAAATGTGCAGCAGATTTCCGCATGACATGGCCGATTTTTCAGACTTTGTTTTTTTTCTGTATATAAACTGTAGAAATTTAAGTAATACAGTATTCTCGAGACAACCGTGAAAAAAAACATTTCCTTGATTCCAATGCGGATTCAACTATGTACAAGATTGGTGGGTCTTCTTTCCAGTAATATAAGGCCCAAAGTCCTAATTTAAAGAAAAATGTGCAGCAGATTTGCATGGTCGTTTTTGCGACTTGAGATCTGTTCTTTCTGTAAATAAACTGTAGAAATTTTCGTAAAACCACACTATTCTCGAGACAACCGTGATAAAACCATTTCCTTGAATTCCATGCGATTCGATTTTGTACAAATTTGGTGGGTTTCTAAGGATCAAGACATGCTGGTCTGCTGACAGCCGTCGCATATTATGGCTTTTCAATTGTTTGAAGTTATTTTCTAACAATATAATGTTGATTGCCAATGCGTGCGAGGAAAATAAGTTTAAATACTCGTCAGGCACACGTGTCTATTCAAAGTTGTTACAACGTCAGCGACGATATGGAATCGGCAACAACATGCACCATATGTAGGTTACATGTAGCGACTGTTTTTTTGTTTTGTGTGTAGACAATTATTTCAAAGATTTTTTCCCCAGTAATATTATGCAAAATTGTATTCGTGTAAACGATAGATTGAATTATTTAACAGCACAACAAAATCTACGTTATTTTGAAACAATCTCTGGTTAACCTTTATTCTTATTTTTCAATTCTTTTTCATTAGTTTAGCGACATCTCTTTGCTAATTAATATACACACACAAAACATTAAATTGTGCAAGTTCATTAAATCATTGATCTCATGAATTTCTTTCAGACAAAGCAACATCGACTCCAATCGTTCAGTATAGATCCTAAAGATAGAAGGATGGATATTTCCATTAGTATAAGGAATAGAACAGATACATGTACTGTGGTAAAAATAAGAAAATCGTCTCATATTTCTTTGATAATACATATATTAGATATAGATATGGCTTATGCTACTTAATCCTATAGCATGATTTCGTAAACTTCTTTTAACATTCTCGACAACTGCTACGAGTATACATTTCCCCCCCCCCCCCAAAAAAAAAAAATAAATAAATAAATAAAAAAAGAATGGTAGGATAATTCAAGTGATATCAATCTTAAGTGTTTTTGTTTAAGTATACTTCTGAGTATTTTTTTCGTCCTTAACGTTTGTTTAATTTGTCCAATATCCCAAGACCCTAGCCCCGAGAAAATTCGGGAACAATATGAAAGGGGTTTATTTCTGGCAGATTTTAATAACTTTTCAGTACATTTTCCCAAATATATGAAGGGCAGGGTTTCAACTTTTTCACGATTTGTTAGGAAACTAAAGGGAACAAAAAGCCTTTTTTAAATCAGGTCTCCTAAAAAAACCGAAATAAAACAGCCCAACTATTCGTTTCAAATATCTTAAACATTGCTTACAAATGAACCTCATAGTATTTGTTCATTACTTGTGTTTGAACTCATGGGGGACGGAGAGTAGGTTTATGATGAAAATACATACATGTACCATTAATGAGTTTTATATACACTCAGTTAGAGTACCTTTATCAACGCCAATCATATTAGATCTGTTGTAAGTAAGCGCTTTTGTTTAGATTGGGATTGTCACCAGTTGGCGACCAAATTGGTTAAGTTGGATACATCCGATGATGATTTCTACATTGTAGTAAAATGTTTCTTGCATATTTAAACAGAGACATAGATATCAATGTTATCTATGTCTCTGATTTAAAACTATAACTGTTGCTTTACGTTTTTTTTAATCAGAAGTATTAAAATGGAAACACTGATGTTCACTCAACACAATAATATTGAAAATGTTGCAAGCTCGGCGTGATCGAGCCTATTCAAGAACGGCAAAGTGGTCAATTCAAAAATACTCGTCCACGCCCCCTAGCACCGGCAAAGCTGAACTCAACAAGTCCTATTGAGAAGGATTGTCCATTACAAAAGTAAGAGGTAGTGATGTGATTGTGATTTTTTAATACTGAAACAAGTCTATTTTAAAAATATCAAGCATAACATAAATGACTCATCTTCTAAATATTTATTGCACATATAAATCATAACATGAAACAAATAATATAATAAATCATTCAAACAAATGAAAATCTAAAGAAAAACTTTAACATACAATTAAAATAGTAGCAACATAGTTCACGTAGACAGAAATATGGAATGTACAAATAAAGTTGTAAATCAATGGCTTCTGAAGGAATAATTATATGTATTTGCTAATATAATTCACTTATAGTCAACACTACAAATAGATATACTACATGTAGTTCTCTTCTACGCCAGATTGGTCCCTATTTGAAACAAGAGTGCCATTATAACCCTAGTTAACTCACTTTTAAAACTTGATTTGCAGACTAATGCCTAGGTAAACAAAGTTGTCCCCAGTACATAGGTAACTGTAATCAGAGCCAGGATATTATTGCAACATTCATAAAAGCTTTTATATTAGAACAGGCAATATTAATACCCCTTCTACAAAA
>NW_026864272.1:0-95491 GCF_026571515.1 Ruditapes philippinarum
AAGGGGACGGACAACTTTTGTTACTTGGTCACCTTGCAATGTTCCCAATAAGTACAAAAAATATCTATCCTGAGTGCTAAGTAAGTGTCTATAAATCTTCACAATGTTAACGTTGACTATAATACAGTTCTTCCCTTATTTGTCTCTTTTTATAATGAAGTGCGATAATATTTTTACAATAGATCATGTAATCCCCAAGTGACATCAATAAAAATTTGTGTCAGCTTTGGAATATAAATAAATCGTGAGTTCATGATAAAAATGACAATGGTTTTTAAGCTTTAGTTATTTTTTTTAAATACTCTCCTTATTCATTAAATAAACACAGTAAATTGAAAATGTATATTTTTAAACAATTAACATGGCATAGAAGTGTCTTGTGTATACCGCCCGCCCCCCCCCCCCCCTTTTGTCCATCACACATCAAACACAGTACAAAGAACAGATGCATCAAAATTTTTCTTTAATTCTATCTGTAATGATTTACGATTTATCTTTATGTAAAATGAGCATTGCATTAAAAGTTTCTGTTATAACCATATTCATATTGTGTCCATCTTTCTGTGATATCCCTACATTTGATACTATATATATGAGGACTAACGAAAAATTGCAAAATCCATCACGTCCCTTAGCTCGGCTTGAGTGTTACTCAATTTCAAAACATTAATTGACTATTGTTATTATTGAATGTTTGAGTAATGCCTTCTCTGCTTTGAAATATTAAAAGAAAGTTCGACATCTGTATATATTATAAGGTATTCCACTTTATAATTCTGTTTATTGATGTCAGAGCCATTTAACACTCCCATGAATGAGTTTAGATCTATGTCGCAATTGATTCGTTAGCTTAATTATTTAACGTATCAACATTTTGACATTGTGGTTTAACTTATAACATTAACTTTCCTCCTTTGCGTTTGGTTTCACATAATTTTTTTTAAAATATGAAAAATAAAAATCGCTTTCTCAGCGTGTCAATTTACCTTGCTAAAATGACAGAAATTTAATATTATACACGCTTCATGCTTTTTGAAAGTTTAGCACAGATGTCTAATTGAGGAATTTACACGGTAATATAATAACTTAATAACCTTCATTTTGTGATTCCTTACTAATATCAGAAAGATTCCTAAAGTCTAAAGCTTTGACAATTGAGGAATTAAGCATATATAAATATAATTTGTTAATAACAGACAAATGCTTTGTCAACATAGTTATTTACAGGAGCATCACTGTTGTTTCTTTATTATGATATACAATATTGGAATATTTTTATGGAATTGTTGTTTTTGTACAGCAGCTCCTACCTTATTGTTTGTCTCTAGACAGTTATCCGGGGCTCAACATTTGCAAAGATTTAGTATTATCATAATAAAATTTCGTGTACGTTTTTAAATAATGTCAAGCTAATAAACGGTTAAAACCTATACTCGACAGCTTGACTCATTTCAAACCAAAGTATCTATTAAACAGAAAAAAAAGACTTTTGTTGTTAATTTCAGAAAAAAGCTGGTGAGACGTGCTCAAAATGATGTTTTGGCCATCCATGTTGGGCATGTCTAATACGGTTTTAAATATAATATTCACTAAAGTCTGTTAAATAACGGGGACATATTTTACTATAACTCTTGCCAGATATGGCCATACGTACGAGTATGAAATTATCGTGATTTAAAATTGCTATGATATTTTTAGCCAGTTAAAACTGTCCGTTTTATCACACTGTTTTGTGACAGATAAGTAAGAAACCTACACAATGCCAGAATGTTTGATAATACCTTAAAAGAAAATGATACCATGTAAAATAACATTAAATTAATTACCTATAAGATTAAACAACATTAATACAATGAAATACAAAGCTCTGTTTACCATGACATATTAGATTTATTCCAGTATATCAAAAATATATTCAAACATATATTGTGTCATCAAGTTTGACATGTTTATCAAGAAATATACATTATGGTAAAGATATAGGATGTAAAGGAGACTGCTTTGTGCCATAGCCTTTTCTACACAAAGACTTAAGGTAGTTTCTCTGTTTCATTTTTGCACAATATTAATGTAGTGAGATTCTGTTATTGTCTTTCATTGTTTGTACTGTCTATGCTGCCATAGTTCAAATTTGCTTTGTCTTTGGACTTGTAATGTACTTGTTCAATACGCGCTATCGCGTACGCTAGTTATACATAAGTATTAATTACTTTGAGTATGTTTGATACTTTAATTACGGTATCTCTTTTGTCATTTACTTGGTATTCAATTTATTTTGTTTTACTTCAAATATTGTTCCCAGTGTTAAATGCTAATTTCATTTCATACAACTGCAAACAACTAGTAGCAAAGTAGAATATTGTCTTTCTCTGTTGCTTCATTGTAAGCATTTAAATTTAAAACAAAAACCATCGCTAGTATATGCTGCTTTCTTTAAGCAAAAACATTTACAAAAGGTTGGAAATTATGATACATAATGTCAAACGTTTCATAAACAATTTAAGTCTATGAGCTCCCGAGGAAATGTTAGACAAACAATTACTAGTTTTCCGCAGACATTCTATCTTTTGTATGAAGGTTAAAACGTTTCATTTACGATCGTTGTCCAATAATCTTACATCAATCTCAGTTTGCTTATAAACAAGAAAGATGGTGTTATATAGGATTTTATATATTCTCTGCAGGTAGGACCCTTTTAATATGTATTATATATATTATCGTCTATTTTTCTACAATTTATAAAAGACTTTTTAAAAAAAAATCGTTAATTTTCATATACGATTAAATAAAAAAGTGATATGTACGAGAACTCGTAGTTAATAGTTTTCTGAACTTGTAAAATTCGTTTCAAATGGTTGAAAAGTTATATTTGATTCATTATATTATACGACAATTTTGGTTTAAACGTAATGATAATTAAAAAAGTATCATTATCTATCATTATTGTTAAAACAGCTAGCGATATTGCATTTAAAACAGCATTGGCAGGCCTTTTATAAATCAAAATATTAATTTTAAATGTCGCATACATTTAAAGAAGACATTCCTTTATTATGCCTAAAAACTACCCAGTTAAGAAACATCCTTTATCATTTCTCATTTTGTAATAAAATCCGTTAAAAGTAGTTTAGATCTCAAAGATTGAAATGGCAAAAATTGACTCAAGCTTACTAAACCAAAAGTCGCCAATTTTTCTTTCTAATTTCTTCATTTCACCTGGGTGCCTTACCTTGGGTCATTGGAGACTAGTGCTGATGAGGGCTGCGGTTGGTTAATGTTCCCTCTCCCTTGATGACCTTTATTTTTCTAAACCTTGTTATAATTTTTCTTAACATTACCGATCTGACCTAATTTCTACAGGAGGTATTGATTTTGAAAATGATTTATATGACAATGTCTTGATTGTTTTCTCCCGCTTGATTTCGTTTGACCTTTCATGTGTTCTATCATAATGTTTACAGATACAACTAATGTGCTGTGTTAAGTTTTAATAAAGTTGAGATTGCACAAATACATGAACTTTTGTAAAATCTGTTTATAATAATTACATAATAGTTATATGGTGATATTGATATTGTCAATTGTTAATTCAAATACTCAAAATATTGATCGCCGTGTCTGACAAAAACTTTGTGTCACTCTCTTCCACTATGATAATCCACTAAAACATTTTGGTAAATTATTTGTCTGATTTTCATCTCAATAAACTGTTGTTTTTTTCCCTAAGGCGATGTAGGTCTTGTATAAAATGCCTTGCAATTTGATGTATTGGGAAGAAATAAAATTTGTCTTCGGAATTAACTTTATGTTGAAGTCAACTTAAAAAGTATAGATTCTGATTGTTGAACAAGTTAAAAAAATTAGTAATGCACCTTCCATTGTTCATTATAAACAAGCTCAGTCAAATCGAGTCCTGTTATTAACTTTGTTTTATAGGCATCTCTCAAAGATAGTTCCAAAGCTTTCAGAGCATGTATAGGGAAAACCAACTCAAATTGCTTTACATTTCCTTAGTTCCTTAGATTTTGGCCCGATGAATGATAAATCATTGATAAAGTTATTAATTTGCACAATCAATGATAACGTGCATAATGCTTTTTAATTGGAAGCAGGATCTATGGAAAGGTGGAATGTATCGAGTATCATAATCATTTTGCTTGTTGAATTGTTATATAGAATCATTATCATTTAAAGCTACAAATGATAAATAGAGAATATTTGATTGTTTTTCATGAATATGCTGAAATATATTAAACTTCGAAGTGAGAAAATTGCAACATTTTCGCAAGCGCGTATTGCAATAAAATGCGGATATTTTCTCACTTTAATATGTGATATACATCTTATTTACGGAAAACGAACCCATTTTCTTTTCATTTGATACCTAAAAGGTATTATTAGAGCAATTTTTGACTGTTGTCGTAAACTGTCCTTGTAGCACTGGAAGAAGACAAACGTGTGACGATGACGTAGTCATTTTTGTCGAGTTACTATTTTAGATAAATAATGATGTATTTGGAAGGATTGAGTTATTTTGGCACTGTTTGTTTAGCGCTTCTGAAAATCGACCAAGTTGCATTCATATCCTCGTACAAGTTAATTAGTGACTATTGAGAATATCGCTCTACGTACTTTTTTGGTAATTTAATGCGACATTTTCAAGCTGCTAAATATATTAATAAATTTGTTAATATTTGTATGTTTGACATACATTTCATAGTGGGGGAAAACTATTCTCTTTAAACATCAAGTACATATTAAAGTCTAAATTAGCTAAGATACATTTTTACCGTCTTAATTCGCTTCCTAATTATTTTTCATTTTCTCATTACTGTAGCCTTTCAAAATGTCATTTACCACATTTTGAATTGAAAATAAGTCAAGTTTATGATAACTGCCTGGTAATTTTGTGATGTCATATTCTATAATTGACCACGTATTTTAAATACATGTATGAACAAACGATTTTACTTGGTGAAAGCATAAATAATGACATCTTTTTTACTTTTTATTTTATTTTAAATGAAACAAGCAAGAACAACTTGGGTAGGTATATTACCTTATCAAACCAAATTACAGTTGCAAATTTCAGTTATACCATACTCTTCATAACGAGCAGTGAAAGGCATGCACAAATTTTCGCAATGTCTAGAAGTGTATATTAAATGAGTGTTTGACATTGTCTCAAGTTTCAAGCTTTGATTTCGTACATTCTTCTTTCTACTACCATATTAATTTGTGTAACATATGTCATCATTAGATTGGATGGTACTATTACAACAATAACAAACATTAATTGAATATGTAGACATACTTTGTTTCTATTATGTACCAAATATAACCGAATCTTTATTGCTACCAATATATTTGTCTTCAAAATTATAGGTAACAAAATATGTTTTCGATTAATTGCAATTCAGTGAACTTACAAAATATGATATGATGTTGTTGTGGACTTTCCTGATGTAAAATAGAGAAATTAATTGTCCTATAAACGACCATAACAATAAATGTTTATTTTCGTTTTATACATTATTTTTCAGTGGCATGAGTACATTTAGATTAATCAGTAAAATTCAATGTCATGACTCAAGTGTAACATGCAATTAATGTATAAAAAATGAAATACTTGTTTGTTTGTTTCATTTTACGCCTTTTCCCAACAGTATTTCAGTCATATAGGCGGGTAGTTTCCTAAACATCGTTCCTGGAGAGTTACAACAGTACTAGACTACCTTCCTCCGTGCTAAACTACCAAAGCATCTCCCGGGGATCGAACCCACGCCAGAGAGGTAACTGGATTAGAAGTCATCGACTCTAACCCATCGACCACGAAGGCGGTCACAAATGACAAATGAAATATAGATAAAAATATGTCTGGTTCAAATTTTAGTCAATTTTGTGACATATTTAGTTAAACCTTTGTATATGCAGTACTTTTTCTTTTTCTTGAAGTCTTTTTCTTCACCTCTTATGCAACATTTGGTTTTTCATTACATTGTTTTCATGCTTGTTTACTTATCTTTTAGTATTAAAATCTAGAAAAATGATATACTATATATTTTTTTTTTTTTGAAGAAAGGTTCTAGTCAATGATGACAAGTGTATAAGTAATTTAAATATGTTTCTGTCAAATTTAAAGATATTATTATGTTTGAGCGTGAATTGAGCGAGTGTAAATAATGAGTTCTAATGAAATTGTTAAGAATTGAACCGGCTTTGCCTACAATCAAGAAATGATATCAATTTACTTGTTAATAATGAGAACTTAATGCGTTAATATATTATTACCAATAATGTTTAATCATACTTTTGAACAAAATCATTTCCGTTTTTTGTTACTTTAATGTACCTACTTTCATTGAAAGCCCTTGACTAAGGAAAAATGCTTCACAAACACTGTGAATTAACATATTAACTTACAAACCATTTTTCATGGAGATGTGTAGCATATTTGTATATCAACAAACTGCAGAATTAACAATAAACGTGTTACAAGTGTTTAACGTATAAAATTTATAAACGGTAAAATTAAGTTGTTTCTAATATCTTATGGTAGATTCTCGAAGGAGTTGTAACATATTAGACATACATGAGTATTGAACATATCTCAATAGAGTTAGGCTACGATTGCTTGGATGTACTGGCTGGCCTGCTATATACTACTGGCAAGGCTTGTCACTTTTGGTTCTAATTGCGTCATGGGTCAGTTTAAAGTCATCATCTTTCTAAAAACACAAATATTTTATTGCATTGATGCATTTCATTCAGCTGTAATAGCACATTTTTGATCTTGAATCGTTGATGTCTTCTTGGATGTAAAGTTTGGTTTTTATAATGTTTGGTTTTTTTTATTTTCTTTTTCTACATTTAGTTGTATTGTAAGGGTATTTTTTGTCTCATTAGTTACATAAAAAAGCTCTTTCCTCAAATTTGCCGCTCAGATAATAGCTTTGTCGAATTACAGTGACAATTTTAGAGGCAATGATCAAACTTGGTAAAACAATGAAATACGAATGAATCTGGTTTTTTTTCTGTATTTCTTTTTCCCCCTTTTTTAGCTCGACTATTCGATAAGAATAAGTAGAGCTATTGCAGTCACCCGAGCGTCGGCGTCGGCGTCTGCGTCGGCGTAATCACTTATGTTAAAGTTTTTATACCCCCGCACAACAAAGTTGTAAGGGGGGTATACTGGAATCAGCTTGTCCGTCCGTCCGTCCGGCCGTCCGTCCGGCCGTCCGTCCGGCTGTCCGTCGGTTTTTTCTTGTCCGCCCAATAACTTAAGATTCCTTTGACCCTTAGTCTTCATATTTGGCATGGAGGTTAGTCATGATTAGTAGATGACCCCTATTGATTTTGAGGTCACTAGGTCAAAGGTCAAGGTCACAGGGGCCTTGACTTCAAAAAGCTTGTCCGCCCAATAACTTAAGATTCCTTTGACCTACATTCGTCATATTTGGCATGGAGGTTAGTCATGATTAGTAGATGACCCCTATTGATTTTGAGGTCACTAGGTCAAAGGTCAAGGTCACAGGGGCCTTGACTTCAAAAAGCTTGTCCGCCCTATAACTTAAGATTCCTTTGACCTACAGTCGTCATATTTGGAATGGAGGTTAGTCATGATTAGTAGATGACCCCTATTGATTTTGAGGTCACCAGGTCAAAGGTCAAGGTCAAAGGGGCCTTGACTTCATAACGCTTGTCCGCCCAATAACTTAAGATTCCTTTGACCCACAGTCTTCATATTTGGCATGGAGGTTAGTCATGATCAGTAGATGACCCCTATTGATTTTGAGGTCACCAGGTCAAAGGTCAAGGTCACAGGGGCCTTGACTTCAAAAAGCTTGTCCGCCCTATACCTTAAGATTCCTTTGACCCATAGTCTTGATATTTGGCATGGAGGTTTGTCATGATTAGTAGATGACCCCTATTGATTTTGAGGTCACCAGGTCAAAGGTCAAGGTCACAGGGGCCTTGACTCCAAAAAGCTTGTCCGCCCAATAACTTAAGATTCCTTTGACCCACAGTCTTCATATTTGGAATGGAGGTTAGTCATGATTAGTAGATGACCCCTATTGATTTTGAGGTCAAAGGTCAAAGTCACAGGGACTTTGACTTCAAAAAGTTTGTCTGCCCAATAACTTTAGATTCCTTTGACCCACAGTCTTCATATTTGGCATTGATGTTGATCATGATTAGTAGATGACCCTTTTGATTTTGAGGTCACTGCTGGGTCAAAGGTCAAGGTCATAGGGACTTTGACTTCAAAAAGTTTGTCCACCCATTAACTTAAGATTCCTTTGACCCACAGTCTTCATATTTGGCATGGATGTTGATCATGACTATAAGGTGACCCATATTGATTTTTGAGGTCACTGGGTCAAAGGTCAAGGTCACAGGGACCTTGACAAAAAAAGAAGCTTTTCTTCTCAATTGCTAAAGAATGTCCTGTCCGCAATGTATTGATTTTGACATTTTCACATTTGAAGCATGTAGAATACATAACTTAGCAATGCACTGGCTTAGTAACCTCAGATTTGGCAGGGAGGTTGTCCTTGAGCTCTAAATGGCCACTGTTGATTCTGACAAAGTGGTATGCCTGGGTATTCACGCCATGATAGTGGCAGTTCTAGTTGTAATAGTTCAAGTATTTTCAAAGTCCATTGACATATGGCTTTGAAACTTTGCACACTTGTTCACCATCATGACCCCAACCTGTAGACAGGAGGAGGTAACTCTATCAAGCATTTTGACAGAATTATTCCCCCTTTTTCGACTTAGAATTTATGTTAAAGTTTTTGTAATAGTTCAAATATTTTCAAAGTCCATTGACATATGGCTTTGAAACTTTGCACACTGGTTTACCATCATGACCCAACCTGTAGACAGAAGGAGGTAACTCTATCAAGCATTTTGACAGAATTATGCCCCTTTTTCGACTTAGAATTTACGATAAAGTTTTTGTAATACCTTAAATATTTTCCAAGTCCATTGACACATGGCTTTGAAACTTTGCACACTTGTTCACCATCATGACCCCAACTTGTAGACAGGAGGAGGTAACTCTATCAAGGATTTTGACAGAATTATGCCCCTTTTTCGACTTAGAATTTATGTTAAAGTTTTTGTAATACCTCAAATATTTTCAAAGTTCATTGACATATGGCTTTGAAACTTTGCACACTTGTTCACCATCATGACCCCAACTTGTAGACAAGAGGAGGTAACTCTATCAAGCATTTTGTCAGAATTATGCCCCTTTTTCGACTTAGAATTTATGTTAAAGTTTTTGTAATACCTCAAATATTTTCAAAGTTCATTGACATATGGCTTTGAAACTTTGCACACTTGTTCACCATCATTACCCCAACCTGTAAACAGGAGGAGGTAACTGTATCCAGCATTTTTTTTACTATCAAGCACTAAGAATAGTCGAGCGTTGCTGTCCTACCGACAGCTCTTGTGTTGAATTTACCCTGCTGAATGATCTGCAATATTTGCCTGCCCTGTACTTCCGCGTTAATGATATCAAAAGTGTCAATCTATACGAAATGCCATAACTGTCATAAATGTATCATTATTGTAAATCAGAGCTTGTAAAATTAATGATAATGGCGTTATGTATAAACATGGATACATGTATACAAGGCACAATAGCTGAACACATCTGTTTTTGTTTTCTTGTTCAACTAAAAGCGATTTTAGTCTGATACAAATTTTGTGGGCATAGTAAAAAAGAGTAAAGCAACATATTGACGTGACGGTAAAATGAAAATGCTGGGATACAAATTATTGTATGCCGACACATTTTTACAAAAACACAACAACAAAAAACAAACAAACAGAAAAAGAAAAGAAAAGAAAGAAATCAACGCACAATATATAATTATCATGCTAAAACATGTGCATTTAAATTGCAAGATAAATTATCAATATTTAAAAGCCTTACAATTAACAACATATATACAACCAGTTTATTTAAAGATTATAAATACATGTATAATTATGTCTTTTATAAACTTCTAATACAAAAGAGTTGTAGCTTATGCTAAGTCATTCTATATTGTTTAGTACTAATCAATAATTATTTTGACAAACGATATTACGGATATCATTAATTTATGTAAATACATATTAAAACAGAAAGAAGAATAAATAGTAGGTGAATTTTATACTCTGATAGGATGCAGTTTTAATGTTTAACTTATTCGGTACAGTCCTTCTCTGAAACTTCCACTTTGTAATAAAGTTTTCTCCCGGTAGACATAGGTATTTCGTCATCGCAGCCCATCATGTTTGTCTAAAGACATTCTTCATTTATGTCAGTCCGAAATAAAATCGATGATATTTTGTGCAAATAATTCAGCAAAATATTATTGATTGATTTATTGATTGATTGATTTATTGACTGATTTATTTATTTATTTATTTATTTTACTTATAGAAAATACAATTATTATGCCCCCATTTCGAAGAAAAGGGGGTATATTGCTTTGCACTTGTCGGTCCGTCGGTCCGTCGGTCCGTAGACCAAATGGTTTCCGAGTGATAACTAAAAAGAACCCTTAGGCCTAGGAACTTCAAACTTGGTATGGTGATTGGTCATGACCAGTAGATGACCCCTATTGATTTTGGGGTCAAGGGGTCAAAGTCAAGGTCACATTTGACCTTGAAAGGCAAAAACGGTTTTCCGATCAATAACTAAAGAACCTTTAAGGCCTAAGAACTTCAAGCTTGGTATGGTGATTTGGTCATGACCAGTAGATACCCCTATTGATTTTTTGGGGTAAAGGGGTCAAAGGTCAAGGTCACATTGACCTTGAAAGCCAAAAACGGTTTCCGATCAATAACTAAAGAAACCTTAAGGCCTAGGGGAACTTCAAACTTGGTATGGTGATTGGTCATGATCAGTAGATGACCCTATTGATTTTGGGGGTCAAGGGGTTCAAAGGTCAAGGTCACATTGACCTTGAAAGCAAAAAACGGTTTCCGATCAATAACTAAAGAACCTTAAGGCCTAGGAACTTCAAACTTGGTATGGTGATTGGTCATTATCAGTAGATGACCCCTATTGATTTTGGGGTCAAGGGGTCAAAGGTCAAGGTCACATTGACCTTGTAAGCAAAAACTGTTTCCGATCAATAACTAAAGAACCTTAAGGCCTAGGAACTTCAAACTTGGTATGGTGATTAGTCATGACCAGTAGATGACCCATATTGATTTTGGGGTCAAGGGGTCAAGGTTCAAGGTCACATTGACCTTGAAAGCAAAAACGGTTTCCGATCAATAACTAAAGAACCTTAAGGCGTAGGAACTTCAAACTTGGTATGGTGATTGGTCATGATCAGTAGATGACCCCTATTGATTTTGGGGTCAAAGGGTCAAAGTTCAAGGTCACATTGACCTTGAAAAGCAAAAAACGGTTTCCGATCAATAACTAAAGAACCTTAAGGCGTAGGAACTTCAAACTTGGTATGGTGATTGGTCATGATCAGTAGATGACCCCTATTGATTTTGGGGTCCAAAGGGTCAAAGGTCAAGGTCACATTGACCTTTTTAAGCAAAAACGGTTTCCGATCAATAACTAAAGAACCTAAGGGCCTAGGAACTTCAAACTTGGTATGGTGATTGGTCATGATCAGTAGATGACCCCTATTTTGGGGTCAAGGGGTCAAAGGTCAAGGTCACATTGACCTTGTAGGTAAAAACGGTTTCCAATCAATAACTAAAGAACCTTAAGGCCTAGGAACTTCAAACTTGGTATGGTGATTGGTTATGACCAATCAGATGACCCCTATTGATTTTGGGGTTAAGGGGTCAAAGGTCAAGGTCACATTGACCTTGTAGGTAAAAACGGTTTCCGATCAATAATGAAAGAACCCTTAGGCCTAGGGACTTCAAACTTGAGATGGTGATTGGTCATGATCAGTAGATGACCCCTATTGATTTTGGGGTCAAGGGGTCAAAGGTCAAGGTCACATTGACCTCTTAGGTAAAAGCGGTTTCCAATCAATAACTAAAGAACCCTTAGGCCTAGGAACTTCAAACTTGGTATGGTGATTGGTCATGACCAGCAGATGACCCCTATTGATTTTGGGGTTAAGGGGTTAAAGGGCAAGGTCACATTGACCTTGTAGGTAAAAATGCTTTCCGATCAATAACTTAAGAACCCTTATGCCTAGGAACTTCAAACTTGGTATGGTGATTGGTCATGACCAGCAGATGACCTATTGATTTTGGGGTCAAGGGGTCAAAGGTCAAGGTCACATTGACCTTGTAGGTAAAAACGGTTTCTGATCAATTTACTAAAAACGCCTAGGCGTAGGAACTTCAAACTTTGTATGATGATTGGTCTCGACCAGCAGATGACCCCTATTGAGTTTTGGGTCAAGGGGTCAAAGTCATGACCAGTAGATACTTTATAACCCTTATTAATTGTTTGATCACTGGGTCAGAAGTCATGCATAATAACCTTATCACATGACTAATTGGCTGCTGATAGGGGGCATATATGTTTTACAAACATATCTTGTTCATATTTGCGTTAATTCAAGTTATATTATTAAAAGTATATGTCTAGCAATTAATAAGAAAATGATATTATCTTCTGGTCATAAATAAATGTGTCTATAAATGATCGCATGCGATTGTGCCATCCTACATCAAAGCACATTCTTAATTCATTTGAACGTCCATATAATTTATTTTGCATAACGTATTTACCAATACTTCAATATTTGTTTGTAAATTTAATAAAATTAACGAAATGTTCTTTTAAAACACTTTGAGGTATTTTAACTATTAGTATCAACTTCTGGTTAGGCACATTTACCAATTGACATGTTTTGTTAAATGTCACAGAAAAGCAGGTAAAATCTAAAGGTTTTATCTCGAAACAGATAGAAACATGCAATTTTTTGTCAAAAATGCCTTGAAATGTAATGTTTGCTGCTTGTTATTATATATTATCCTCACGATAAGCATGCTTAAATGAAATTATGTGACAACACTTTTTATGTAAAAAAATCGCTCTAGATGAGCCGCAAGCAAACTGTAATAATCAAATGAAGCACAATTGCCTAAAGTGACGCACGTCTATTGCAAAAGTTTTGAGATTAGAATATTTACAAGAACGCTGCTTTCCTCAATTTTGTTCCTTTGTTGCTCTCAAGGCATCTCGTTTTTATTAAAGTAAATTTGGTCTATAATGGAAAGTCTGTAATATAATAAACAATGTTTAAAGTATCAAGTATCAGACGTAACAACAAACCACGAAAGAATTATGAATGGATGTTGTTGGCAAGCGTGCGATACATGATGCAATAGTACACGTTCTGAGATATATGTAACAAATTATTATTCATCATAAAAATGTTCATACTTAAACATTAAGCATCTTTACAACTTTTTTCAAACAATATTTCATAAATATATCAAAATGATACATTTTCAATATTTGATTTTATCAATATTTAAAATGCTTATGGAGAATATGCCCATGGTAAACCAATCTACTTTAAGTTCACTAAAAACAACCCTCTTTAACACCATCAGCAATGAGCTTATATACATTTAGAAATTACTTCGTGAGCTCAATTATTTAACACATCAGCGTTTGGCATTAAGGTCGAACTTACATTATTTAAATCATATCTTTGTTCGTTTATTTGACGGAATTCTTTTCAAAAACTCGGTGAATAGAAGTCGCAACCTTGCCTTGTCAGTATACCTTGCTAAATAACATTGAATTTAAGGTAGACCATGGGTAATGGGCACCATAAGGAACTGTAAAATTGACAACATAGGACAGTTATATGTCTTCAAGGTTACCTGTATGCAAAATTTTAAAAAAAATACCGTGTGGTTTATGAGTTATGGTTATATTTCTAAGCTAAGACTTTGCCATAAGAAGGGCTTATTTTCAAAAATGAGGAATCTTTAAATAATCTGTAATATCATCATTATAATAAATGTTTTTCTATTGCTCATTTTTAAGAAACAAATAATAACATTCAGGTAACAAATTACACAAACAAAATGTTTGTTTCTAAACAAAATGTTCTTAATATGTACAAAAATGTTACCCTACCCCACCCACTTTAAACACTAATTTTACCATTTCCCTATCTAAAATGCCTTATTCTAAATAGCCCCTAAAATTTACCATAATGGGGGGCTGTTTTCAAAGTTTGCCTAAATTTTCTTAAATGTATATTGGTTGATCATGCCAAATATAAAATACTTTTACCGTGTAGTTTTTATTTTATTAAACTTTGAAAATATCTGGTATCATATTTGTTATAAATTTTGGAATTATTTAGCAAATGAATACCTACAAATATTATATAATTTAAATCAACCCCTTTTTTCTTCCATAAAGGATCAGAGAGATACATAAAAAATGTTAAAAACAAAAAAAAGAAAGAAAAAAAAAGTTGCCCCTTCTGGGGTTTGAACCCACGCCCCTCAATTTCAATGTAGTTGGCAAGTGATTCTAGCCTATTTGTATACTCTTCAAAGTGGAGGTAATGCATTACCCATGGTCTACCTTAATAAAACATATACGTTCAATACTTCATTGAAAGCTCACGCAGATGGTAGAATAATGAGCGTCATGCTTTATTACCAATATTTAAAATATATTTCTAAGTCTAGACCTTGTAAAAGTAAGGGATGAACCATGAAAAAAGTAGACAAATGTTTTGTTAATATAACAATATTTACATAAATAATATCACTGTCTGTCTGCTTTTGATATATAGCATAAAATACATTGTGTTTGTTTATTGTATTCTAGCATTGTCGTTAACGCATTGTTGTTTTGTCTGTGATTTTCCCATAAAACAACGAAATAGACAATGCCAGCTTTATAAAGAGATTAAAGCTATATTTGGCTTCCCGTAATAGATATAATATTTGGTTTATACAAATTTATTTTAGTTCGATTGTGTTGGAAACTATAAGCTTATTGAAACACCCTCGAATCCGTTCCTGGAACCAACCAGTACTAAGCAATGAATGTAAAGTTTCTTGCTCAAGGAAACAACGGCTTGCCCCTGACAGGGTTTGAACCCACGCGGTCAGCAATCCTTAGATTACTAGTCCGACGCGTTAACCACTCGGCCGCGCCGCCACTTCTTTAATATTTGTTAACGAAAATTACTTTAAGTACAGGATAGCGTTTGTGTATTTAAGATGAAGCAGGTGACGTTTGTGCGATATTTTTATTAAAAGTAAATAAAAGAGTGGAAACCTCTGAAAGAATGCCTTAAAGTAGATAAGTCTACATTAGGCACATCATATTTATAGGTGCTGTGTGCTAGGGTAACATATAAACATATAGCAGAATGAAAAGTACGAAAAGTATAAAAACTACGTAATAAAATGTATACAAACTTTGCATGATCTTAAAGAATATGATAACAGAAACAGTTAAAGCAACAAAAATTGGGGGTCACCTACATCGTTTTTGAGTTATTTGTTTTTCCCTTATTGTATTTAAAGGAAAGATAACTCACTGTCAAGGTTAGCAATGTCTTATTTTAGCTATATTTCATATACCTGACTTCACTTTAAAGTGATTGCGCGAAATTTCAAGAATAATGAGTAGTTTTGTTTTTTCTTCTACCAATTTACTTGAAAAAATGACATATATTTTAAAAGAAATTTCATGATCTGAAATTAAACTGAACAAAGAGAACACAAATTTTTCATGTAATATCATGAAACGTTGTATTGTGACCAAGGATAAAATAAAATAAGAAAACATAAACAAATAGAAAACTTAGGTTTTTAAGACACTATCACTAAATTACCTCAAATAACAAAAATAAATCACATTTAATGACACATAACTCGAAAATGTGGTGGACGACCTCTACTTACTTTTCCACACAAAAAAAAAATGATTTTGATATCATATTCTAAGATTATCCAAAATTTAGATAAGTTCTGTTTTTGCATTTTTCAAACCGTTATATGTTTAGATGTAACTCTAGAATACGCCTTTAATACATTTTTTTAAGACAGATAATATATTTAAAAAAAACAATATCGGAACGTGCCTTTTTGTATTTTCGTCTTTACTTCAAATTGCAAAAAAAAGAGAAAAAAAACCGACTATGTCTGCTATTTCATTTTGTCACAGAATACGACATGATTGAAATTATAATGCTTTATATCAAATATTACACAAACAATTTTTTAGTTCTTCACATACATTCTCTGTATTGTTTGAAAGGTGAAAATGTTTCGTTAACAATCTTTATCTAATTATTTTGCATCAATGTCAGTCGGCTTTGATATACAAAAATATACGAAGGTGTTAAACAGGATTTTATCCATTCTTTTGAGGTAAGACCCTTTAAATGTTTATTTTAATATATTTATCGTCTATTGGTCGAAAATGTTAATATTACCTTTTTATCTACATATATTTTCTAAATATAAGTTCATTTTAATAAAACATTGAATATCATCTTCAATTAGTTGACTAAAATATGAAGTGTGTTTTTTCATTTATCATATTTAAAATTCATGTAGAGTTTAAACAAATTATTTTAAGTAGTTTTCAGACTACTTTAAGTTTATATATAACCCTAGCATACGTCTTTAAATGCATCAAAAATTACTCTGTTAAAATTTAAAGGCATTCTTAATCGTTGTTTCTTAATTTATAATAGTCAGTTGATATCAATATATAGAATTGTGTTTCATTCTTTTGCAAATAGTTGAATTTAAACGAGGAATAAATTACTGTAAAATTTTTAACTTCCTATATAAGAAAACTGTTTCAAGGAAATGTGTAGGTTTTAGTATTCACAGCTTTCATTATTTAAATTATGTATACAATATACTTTTTCAACATAATTTGTGTAATCTAAACAATAAATGAAAACTTCAAGGATTATGCTAGAGGGAGAGAAATTTTCACCATCACTTTGATAAGACATAATTTGAATAACTGGGAACTGAGCGTATAAAACCAAATTACTACAATGTAAGTGTAATACCACATCATCACTTTTATTTATATTTTCTGTCTTATGACTGAATTTATATTTCCACCGAAGACATTGACTTTGACAATGGTATATTGGATCAAGCCTTCATTGAGTTCATCTTCCCTTTAACTTAAAGGCACATTATGTATGCATCAGAAAGCAATATTTTTTTATTCTTTAGAAAGCTCGATCGTGTGTTCAATAATGCTTTATTAATGGATTTAGAGCATATTAGATGTTAATCAACAGACAGTAGCATTGAACGTGTAATAATATGCCTTTACCGTAGCAAAATGTAAAAGAAAAATAAAGTAGTATTTTGAGTTTGCATACAAAATGCTACAATGCATATCTTTACAAAAATAAGTTTTCTTAGAAATAAAATAATAGCATTTCAAGGGCATAGTGGGCCAAAATTTCTATTATCGTTTTATAAAATACAAAGAGCAATGCATGTTAAGATTATTTATCATATGTATTTACAAATGTAAATTAAATATAAATATGAAATTATTAATTCAACTTAATCAAGTCATTTTGCCCTGTGTCTAACAAACACTTTCTGTCACTATGCTAATCAACTAAAACATAAAGCATTTCTTGGTAAATAATTACTTCTAATTTTTATCTCAACAAAATGTTGCTTCTTTCCCTAAGGCGAGGTCCGTTTTGCAAAACATTTCATTTAATTTGTTGTATTTCGAAGAAAAAAACATTGTTCTTCTAAACTTAATGTCTTAGTCTACTGGAAAAAAGTATAAATTCTGGTTGTTGAACAACTTTAACAGGTGTGAAGATGAATTATATTTTTATAATCATTTATTAAAGATCATTATTTTATTTAAGTGTGACGAAATAAAATCGAGTCCGTTAATTTTATATAAAGTACAATGCAAGGAAGAAATAAAGGAGTAAAGACCTTTAACAGGGCATCTTCCAATGTTGGTTGCGAGAATGCATGACACTTATATGCCACATTCCTTATTGTGGTAGTTCAATGTGACAGCACGTTTGCCAATATTCAATGAATCAGAATAAAAATGGAAGGCGAGGAAACTTTTAATAAAGGTGTCCCGTTAGGGCCATTGCAAAACACACACACATAACTCGAAAAAACGAAATTACGAAAATTCGAAATAGAGAAACCACGATGGTGAAAAGTCGAAAGTACGACGGTAAAAACCCAAAATATAGCAAATTCACGATGGCCAAAATTCGATATAATTGCGTTTTGTCACAATTTTACTTTCAACCTTTAACTATCGTGGTTTCGTTGTTTCGTTATTTCGACTTTACACCAACATATTTAACTTTTCACCATTATGATTTCGTTATTTCGAATTTTCACCATCGTACTTTCGACAATTTTGTCTTGACTGTCAGTTCAATGTTTTTCTGAAATGTCATTACGAGATATTTGTATTTTTATCTATACCATTTAAAGTGTGAGATTCGTGAAAAGGTAGGTCGTTTTCAACATTCCCTACATAGATAATATTATAATATACAAATCATTTAAGTGTAAAATAGGCCTGCCCTAGTTTCCTTCTAATAAATTTTTAAAGACAGCAAGTATTCTATCTCTCATTAGTTTTGCTAACCATAAACTAGGCATTTAGCAGATATCTTCTAGATGCAATAACAGAAAAGTCTTGTTAGCGTTTTAAAAGTAGGCTGTATATTATCACGACGAGCAGTGAATTGGAAACATTTTTTTTTTTCCGATGTATCTCATTTAATTTAAATGTATCTTTCTTCTTTTTTGAAATACTTATCCGGTCTCGGGTTTTAATTGTATCAGTTATATATCAAAGCTGAAGTTTTTAAACCTTAAAAGAAATCAATTTTTATTTCCGTTGCATCATTTGCAACTACATTAATTCTTCACGAACACTTTGTTAATAAAATTCATTATATGGACTGACTTCTTTTCTGACTAGTATATGGGATAATTAATATATTTCTTTTGCCTTTTTCAGAGAAGCAGTGTATTTAAATAACTTTACGTTGGATAATGTATTGCGATAAAGTGATACAATCGATGATTTTAACACAGTTATATAAACATGTAATACATGTTTGTTTATGTTATTCTAAAATAACATTTCATTATTTCGGCATACATTTTACTGTAGGTAGACCCCAATAATCACTAAATTTGTGATTTTTTCAATACACAGCATTTCCCTGAGGAGATATATACTGTATGTGCTATCATCAATTTTATATTACAGTCTACAACAAATAATTAAAAACGTGTCTATCATATTTGAAAAATTGAATTTTCGTCCCCATTCTTACAAATTGCACATTTATCTCCTATGGAATTTCTTCATAAAAACGCATTTTTTTCTTATATGACTATTTCTAGTAAAGTCCAATGAATATCATATGTTCATGAGAATATTTCGCCAAAAAAAATCTCGAATAGTTAATCTGCATTAGTTAATTTTTATTGGTTTATTATAAAGTTACATGACAGATTTTACACTGACAATAGTAGGTGTTGTGTAGCAGCTTTAAAAAGTTACCTGTACTTTTGGCGGTATATTATTCTGGTCGTTCGAGATATATGATTCCAAAACGTAAAGTGTTGAAATTTTAAGAAAAAATTGAAAATTTAAAATACCGAATAACTGTGTCTACTGTTGTTTTCTTCTGACTGAAATTACTAAAGACAAAGGTTGAAAATTATCATTAATTCCAAATGTTTTATTAACATTTTGAGTCTATAAGCGTTCCTAAAATAGTTGTCCAGACATTCTATCCTTTGTTTGAAAGATGTAAACATTTCATCCAACAATCTTTCATCATGCCAGCCGGTTAAAATATATAAGAAAAATGGTGTTTATTAGGATTTTATCTATTCGTTTGAAGTGAGGTACAATGTAGAACCCTTTTAATGCATATTCTGATATACTTATCGTCTATTGTTTGAAATGTCAATATAACATTTTTACCGTATTTTTTTTATAAATACACGTTTATTATGAAATACTAAATCACGTCTAAGATTAGTTAAATGAAATATAAAGTGTACTATTAATATTGTTAATTTGTTATCTTACATTACTTTTTCTAATAAAATTTGATATTTTCTTTGTCAATTTGTGTCTACTTATATTGTAAACCGTTTATCACGTTTTAAAAGAATTTTTTATTTTTATTCCCATAAAAAAACTTGGGTTAAAAGAAAAAAAATTTTTTTTCCCCATATCATTCATTTTTGCTAATTGTACAGTACATAAAAAGATTTTAAGGAATTTTTGCACGTTTTACGTGGAATTTAGTAAAGTTGTTGGCATTTAAATTAAAGGGTATTGTAAAATAACAGTTGGACAAAGCTTAGTGGAATACATATATTATTTATCTCAATGTTAACGTGTATTTGCAAATGCACATTTAAAAATTCAACATGAAATGATTAATTTTAAAATATTATTCAATATTACAGAAAATGATTGAAAATACCTGAAATTACCCAAAATTGCGTTTTTTCATGTTAAAACATTTGGCCTTATATATAATTTTGAAGAAAAATTGTTTTTTTGTGGATTTTTTGTTTTCATTAACCCTTTTCTGCATGAGCATTATGTGAAAAAAAGGTGTTTTCATTGAAAAGTCCTCCGGTCACAAGTTCCACAAATTGAATATAAAACTATAAAAACTGCTTCAATACTAATCAAACTTGATGTTGAACAAATGTGGGACTGGACCATTGCCTTTTGGTAACAACCATTGCTCAACTATCATGGCAACGAGGGGACATTCACAAAATTGCCAAAAAACACTATTTTTGCGTTGATTTTTTCCAATCAAAACTGATTTTCAAACCTGCTGGCAACTTCTCAATGGATTTGAGATAGGTCAAAGGTTTTTTCAAGAGCGTTTCATTCCTATGATCCGACCTTGGTTTCTTTTTTCTAGCCTCTACAAGTTCATAAAAAATATTTTTTGGCGATGAGGGGGACTGCCGCCCCCATTCAAATCCTTTTTAAACAGAAGGGGGCACATCCCCCTTCTGGCAACCCCTGATGTTATCTTTTGGATAGGGGGCGGCGCCGAAAAAAGTGCTTACTTTTAAACAACATTTCTCAAACAAAAACAAGTGTTGGGGGCCTAAATAAGGCATTTTTTCACCATTTGAGACAAAAAATAGGGGGTGAAATAGGCGTTAAAAGGCATGTATATTGTGCAATGGATTAAGTCTTTGTGTCCTGTGTCTAACACAATCCTTTGTGTCACTCTGCTTTTGCTATGCTAATCAACATAAAAATATAGCATTTCTCAGTAAATAATATTAAAGGTCGATTTTCATTTCAATAAAATGTTGTTTATTTCCCTTAGGCAAGTACAACTTGCATAATATTTCATTAAATTTGATACATTGCGAAGAATTGAAATTTGTCTCCCGAATGAACTAAAGGTCGATGTTCGCTCTGTTTCATAAACAACTTTATTTCAGAAAGTCTGAAATGTAATGCAATGTAATAGAAATTGGATTTGTAAAGTTGTTTTGAGTCATACCTTACTGGTATCAATTAATAGACATGTATGAATTACGTTGAGCTGTATGTTAAGGTCGGGTTTATTCAAAATGTCTTGGAACATAGTCTTTACTCCATTTGCAATATGGAAATACTACTTTCCGTTCGTTTCTCTTTATTACTTTTGATAAAATATTATGAAAGTCCTTTTTAAATAAACAAAAAATCAACAACAAAAAACAAACAAACGAACAAAACAATAACTTATCATAACTGTTTACGTTATAGAACAACTTCCATCTTTTATTTTTCAACAAAATTAATAGAATGTGTAATGAATTCTTACTTTTTGAATTTTCGTTTGGTTGGGCCTTGACTGGTAATTTAATATTTGCCCGGGGACTTGGGCAGATGGGTTAAAAGTTTTTTGGGCCCCTTTTTTGAAAAGATTTTTTTTTCCCCTGTTGGGGAGACCCAGTTATAACTTTGAGTTTTTATGAAAAAGAGCAAATTTTTTAAGGCCCGCAACCCCCTTTCAGACCTCTAGAAATGTTTTTACCCTCCGCGTGTCTAGAAAGGGTTTTTTTTAAAAAGGGATTTTTTGTAAATTTTCTTTCCCGGGCTTGATTTTTTTATTCGAATTTATTTTATTTAAAAACATTAACACGGGGCCCAAAAGAAAGTGCCATTTTTGAATTAAAAATGGTTATATCACAAAAAGTTTTAAACAGTATTTGGGGCGCCCTTTCTTTGTTTTTTTATTATGTATCAGCCTATATGACTGAAATACTGTTGGAAAAGGGCGTAAAATGAAACAAACAAGCAAAAAAACATGTATCAAATAAAATTATATTTAAATAAACAATCAAGTCTTTTTCTTCAAAATGATATGTCACAAGATACAATTTTGTCATTTATTTTAATTTATTGCTCTATAAGATAACAAAAAATAATATTGATATTGATTTAGTCTCCGCCGATGCAGAATTGAGGTATTTTTTATATGCGATGACAATAATTGTCTTTCAAATTCAAAGACCGTGAAATGTCTGAGCTTGGATGGTGCGCGTGTTAGTAATGAGTTCTATTCAAATTGCTATGAAGTTTTTAATGTAATTGCCTTACAATCAAGAGAAGAAATATTTTTTCTTCGGCTTCTTGGAAAACATAATAATTCAGCTTTTGTCATAAATTTCATATTAACAATTATTTTTACTGATACTTCTGAATAAAGAGGTTTAAGTTTCAGGTTTTTTACATAAATGTTCCCTAGCGATACCATAAAGTATATTTAAAGTTTATTTCCTTAATAATTTTAGGTAAAAATTGACAGCTTATAAAGATGGTAAAAGTAAAATTAAATTACAAATGGGTGTGGTATGTCAAAACAAAGACTATGAGTGTTAAACTATAAGAAAAACGATTTTAGCTCGCCTAAGCACAAAGTGCTAAATGGCAGCTTTTGTGATCGTCCATCGTGCGTCCGTGCATCCATCGTCAAATTCCTTTGAAACCACTGGGTCAAATTTGATTTAACTTTTCTGGAATGTTCCTAGCAAGAAGCTCTACTTAAATTGTTGATTGGTTCTGCTCTATTTCACATTTGGGTCAGCCCCTCTTTCCGGGGAGGGGTGTATGGCTTTTCCTTATAAAGTAAATCTTCTTCATGAAAACTGCAAGGGCTATATCTTGGATATTTAGCATGCAACATTGTCTTTTGACCTCAATCAAATTTGTTCAGATTGTAGCCCTGCTGTCTAAATTGCTTTTATTTACCGAGGTTCATGGGTGTATACACTAACAACTTTTTATCTAAAACCATTAAGACAAGCTTAGATATTTGGTATGAAACATTGTCTAGTGAACGTTAAGCAAGTTTGTACTTATAGCCCTGGGTTCGAAATTGGCTCTGCCTCAGCGGTCATAAATTTTTCTTATATGAATAATGTAAAAACTTAAAAATGTCTATGTCTGAAACGCCATGAGGACTAAATCTGATATATATTTGGCATGAAAAAATGTCTTGTAAACCTCTTCCGAATTTGTTCAAGTTAAAATCCTGTGGTCTAATTTTGCCTAACCCCGGGGTTCATGGATTTTCATGGATTTTCCTAATTTGTATATAGTGAAAAATTCAAAAATTTAAAAATTCTTCTTCTGTAAAATAATGAAAGCTAAAGCATAGATATTCAGCATGAAACATTGTCTAGTGGGCTTCTTCCTTGTTGTTTAAATTATAGTCATGAAATCTAAATTAGTTCCTCTTAGGTTGGTCTTGGTTTTATCTTATTTCAATTTTGAATGAAGTTAAAAATTAAACCCTGTTATTAACATTTTTGTTTTGAAAGCTACAGCTATGAAATTTGGACTAGATTCACATTTATTGAACTTTGACATTTATTGACCTATATTGATCCCGTGACCTACTTTTTGTATTGAGAGCTACGGCATTGAAAATTGAACTACTGCCACATATTCAGGTGCAAGTTTACATTTTGATATCAGTTGACGTATAACTCGATCCAGCGACTTATTTTTGTAGTGAGAGCTTTAAGTATGTAATTACTACGATAATTTCAAATGCAGATTGAACTTAGATATCAGTTGATCTAGATTTCAGCATAATGACTGTCTTTCATCCATTGTTATCAATATTATCAGTCCTTCTTTATACTCGAGCGATATAGGACCAGTAAAAATTAACAGTGCATAGTTTTCATTTTTTCAGAAAACAAATGTTAATGCATTAGATAAATTTATTTCATGCTTTCCAGTGTTTTATTGTAATATATCAGATGATTATATTCTGATAAACCACTAGTGAAATTTATAAAATATAATTTTCACTGTAGCCGGACTATATCTGAATGCGGATGAAAAGAAAATCAAAACTGAATGGCATAACAGGCAAAAATAAATGCCGTCATGCGTAAATTTTGCTTCTTTCGGAAAAGAAAGTTGAGGTCACCATACATTATGTTAAAAATGTAACAAAATTAAAGAAATTTAACAGAACTATATTTCAAACTTGTTGATGTGACGTCATGATGCGATGATGTCACGAAGGAGAATGCGCGACGTTACGCGGCAAAATCAGTAAAAATTACTTAAAATCACTTAAAACGCATGAAATAAAAAGAAAATTTATTTGTTTTACATATAAGATTGAAATATATTTCATTCGTGAACACCAGCTATTATATTTTCACTCGTGGCTACGCCACTCGTGAAAATATTGCATCTGGTGTTCACTCAGTGAAATTATATTTCAATCTTACATGCAAAACAAACAAATATCCTCTATGTAATCCGTCATCAAATGGAGGGGTTTTAACATTTTACTATATAACACAACGTAAATGACAAAATAAATTTTCAGAAACATTATCACTTCTGAAACTGAATACAGATACAACAAATAATTTTAGTTCTTGTTTTATCCAATGTTTCACATTTTCTACACTTCTGAAAAGAGATGATCTCTCGGAACCAATGAAAACAACAGTATTACTTGATAAAGTGTATCTATATTTTTTCCCCATTGCAACATGCAAATACATTTACTTATAACTCTTTACACACTTTTGTAAATAAATTTCATTTTCTAACCAGTATTTATTTTAATAAAAAAGATTTCTATAGGCTTTGTACGGAGAAATTGTATATTTAAATAAACTACGGTGAATAATGTACATGTAATGATATATTGGTACAATCAATGATTTTCTATTTACCTTTTAACACATACAAGTAAATATGTAATATTATTTATTCTGAATAACATTTCTTGACAACAATGCATTTCAATGTAGCGAAGACACACGCAATTTAAAGTTATTTTCCAATAAATTATATTTCCCTGAGGAAATGTATATTTTAAGTGCAAACATCACTTGCACTTGTCTATCATATTTGAAAACATTGAATATTTGTCATTTCGTGCAAATTGCACTGCATTGTTTCTCCCATGAAATAGTTAATGAAATGTTTTTTTAAATATGACAATGTCTCGTGAAGTCCGATGAACATCATAATATTGTAAATATATGAACGCTAAAACTAATTAATTAATGTGCATTAGTTAACTTTTGTTGTTGGCTTATTATAACATTACATGACAAAATTTAATACTCAAGACAATAGATGCTGTGTAGCAGCTGTAAAATGTTACCATGCGCTTATTTATATATTATTCTGGTCGTTCGGGGTCACTGATTAAGTGTTGTTGATTGAATATTGAATATTTGATGCTAGATGGTTAGGGATAACTTGATAAGACTCTATCAAACCGCCTCTGCAACGAGTTATTTTGAGTGTGTATCAAAACAGTTTAGTCTCATACTATTTTATATTATACGCAATAAGGTTAGAACTATTAGGCGCAATTAGCAAACAATACAAAGCTTTCAGGACGAAGGCATATTCGAAACCCCTTTCCGATTACTTCAACTGATATATGTTTATATGTAATACTTATGTCACATGATAGCAGCTAGTGTTATCTGCCGGATCATATAAATATGATGATTTATCAAGTTAGATAATCCAAAAGCTGCTTTCTGTTGACCGTTTACATATATTTTATTGAGGTTACACGGAAAGGAAGGAAAAAGATTGCCTTGTGCAGATGAGCAATTTTCAATTTGTCTGCACACATTATTTCTATTCAGAGCTAACAATGTTCTTGTCTTCATTGCATACATAATTTTGTCTATAGGCTTTTGATTACGTACTTGTTGTCAAATGTTATGTTTTTAATTTTACTTTTTTAGGCTTTCTGACCTTAGTAACACTCCTTTAACATTTATCAATACATACATATCTACAAACCATATAGAAAATAAACATACAGAGAAAACCATTGTCGCTGCTGACATGGTAAGTGGAAAGTTAGGTTTGGAAAAAATCATCTGATTTCTCAATACGAAAGCTTTAAATACAAAAGTTGCTAATTGTTTTAGGTGTATGTTCATTTTCTGTTATCATAAATTCAAGAAAAAATGAATACATGTATGTTAAGATATTTCAAAAAATGTTTGTCAATGCATTTTATTCTTATATTTCTTATATTTTTATATACACTACACTCAAATAAAAAATAAAACTCGTCTTCAAGATTTTTACATAGGTAACATTTTCTTTCTTTCTAAGTATTTTATTTGCTTTGTGCCATCGACCTGTTTCTATTGCTATTATGGTGATGAAAATCAGAATCTTGTTAATGGAATTCGAAATTTAACCATTTTAATTATTCTTTTTAAGTATTCTTTAAAACCAAACTTTGAAAATAACCTGTAAGAAGATGCTTTTTATAAGCTGGTTAAATCACAACATATACCATATTATCACAACATGCAGTCATACTGTTCTCCTGTTATGTTGTAAGTAAAACTATACTTGTATTGATATAACAATCTTTTTTCTAAATGATATTTAGCAAGATATAATTTTGTCAATTTTGCAATTTATTGATCTACAAGATAACAAAAAAAGAAATTGATTAGATCTCCCCCGATTACAAATGTGTGTATTTTTCAATATTGTTAAGTGTCAGTGACGAGAATCTGCCAAACGAGGGTTAATAATGTGTTCTTATCACAAATTGATAATAAGTTTTAAAAATTTGGACTTACTATCAAGAGACGAAAGCATACATGTTTTTGTAACACATGGCATTGTACTATAGAAGTTACTGACTTACTAACTTACTTAAAATACATGTTTATAATTACCTTTTCCATCAAGCAAATGTTCGCTAGTTCCATAAGTTATTTAAATTGTTTGTATTGTCATTGTTCTGCTTTTTTAATAGAATCCCTCCCCCATTCATATGTAAAGGTAAGTTGCAGTCTTTGAATCGGATCTTAGGTATTAGATGCCTAATTTCAGAAAAGAATTTATTGTTTTTGTGAGAAAACCTTCTAAGTAACACTTTCTTCACTTATTACTCTTTTTTCTATTATCATGTAATTTATACTTTTAGTGTGAAATTAGTGGAAATTATACAGTTTCCCAGCTTATCTTGTGGATAATATAATGTACAAATCAATTTTAGTGTAAAAAATGACCATGATCTAGTTTTCCTTGCAATGTTTTGCTTATCAATTTTTCTCTCATTAGTTTGCAAACCAAACTTTTCTAACCATAAACCGCTGTTATTACTCTAATGCGTTTATGAGATATATCCAAGATAATGCAAGGGGCAGAAAAGTCTTGTTACTTTTTACAGTAGGTGGCGAGCACTGAATTTGATATTTTCCCGATATTTCTCGTTAAGTTTAAATGATGCTTCTTTTTTTAAATACTTATTCATTTTCTTTACGAACTTTTATAGATAAAATTCATTTTTCTAACCAGTATTTATTGTAATAAAAAAGATTTCTATAGAGGAAACGTGTATTTAAATAAACTACATTCAATAATATAATGATATATTGGTACAATCAATGGTTTCTATTTGCAAGTATATATTTTGTTATTCACGACAGTAAAACATTTTAATGAAGCGAAGACACTCTCAATTTAAAGTTGTCATTTTCCAATAAACTACATTTCCCTGAGGAAATATATATTTTAAGTGCAAACATCATACATATTAAAGTCTACAATCGTGTCTATCATATTTGAAAACGTTGAGTTTTCGGCACTTTCTTACAAATTGCACTGCATTTTTCTCTTATGGAATCGTTTATGAAATGTATTTTACATAGGACATTTTCTCGTTAAGTCCGATGAATACATTGTTTTTTATTCATATATAGATAGTGTTGCTCGTAATGGTTTTTCCTAATGCCTTGAACATTAATTTATTATATCCCGATTAAACGAAATATACACTTTTAATAAGCAAATGACAAACGATTACATCAAATTTGAGCATAATCGTAGTATATAAGACATTAAAAGCGTCAGACCCGTTTACAAAGCTACACAAAGTGTGACCTCGCTTTGCTTTATAAAAGGCGGCAATCTAAGTTTTTGAATCCAGAACTATGTCCGCATAGCACTATTCAAATCATCTCTAAAGAAAAATACAAAATTTAAAAGATAAATTTCTTCATAACGAACCTATTTCCTATTTTCTAAAAGTCAACAAATGGATATATTGAAAAATTCAGATGTTTTATGACAGTGCAATGCAACTGCTTAGCTTGAGACTGTTTACGCATGAGTTAATTTTAATCTGGTTCCACGATATTAAATCTCGGTAACTACAGACAGTTGCACAGTCCATTATTTGTATACGGAGATAAGAAAACATTGTCATACCATTTGAAGAAAATGTAAATGAAAATGTTTTGCAACAAGGCCAGAAATAAAATTGGTCATGAAGTGTAATGCTAATGTATGTGAATGTTTTTATGTACTTATGTTTTTATGGACGACTCGCAAAATAAATCATGTCATTCCGCAGTAAATCAAGCGACTAATTCAAAATCATATATGAATCGGATGCTTCGCAGTCGAATAAGTTTGATAAATATTATAATTAGATTAGTGTGACAAAGACTAACACATATCATGATACTGCTGACAAAATGTTTTTATTTGCTAAAATAAACTTTACAAATTATGCAATGTTCTATTATGTAGACCTGAGTGTGTTGATAATATTTTATTGAATTTTTAGCAAAGAAATTATGTAGTTCACGTGGTTTTTCCCCCTTTTGCCATTCCTATTTTTAACTTTCTCGAGCAATTATCACTTCAGCGTTAAGCATTTAAATGTCAATCTTCAGGTTCAGAAAAAAGTCCTACAAAATCTAATCAGGTCCGTACTTTAATATTTCGGAGCGGCTATAATCTAAAAGAACACACAGAAACTACCCAGCCAAGTTTACACTGTTACCATTTCCTTCAATTTTCAATGATACCTTTACTATAGAAACAATGGTTTTTAGTGTTATTTAATCACTTATCTAATACAGCTCCAAACAACAACAAAAGATAGAGCATGATATTTATGTTTTGTCGTCATTGTTTCAATTGGAAAAATTAAATTTTAAAATATCAACTTTTAATCCTTTATCTAATACAGCTGCAAAAGACAACACAAAATAGAGCATGTTATCTATGTATTGTCGTCATTGCTTCAATTGGAAAAAATCAAAATTTTAAAATATCAACTTTACACTGTTGTATATTCTGACTTGATAGGTTGTGAAATACTAGGCTTAATGTCAAATGTTCCATAAACAATTTGAGACTATGAGCGCTTCTATGGTTTAAGTTATTTAAAACTACTTTCTTTTTACAAATTGTAAATAAATAGTAAATTGTCTTTGTCATTTTCACAACTTTTATTTGAAAAAATGGTTAATCACGGTTTCACAATTCTAATAATCATGTTTTATTTACTAGAAAATACTGGTTAAGGTGACAACGGAGTCAATTATCTCTGAAAATACCTAAAATGAGATTTTTTGCTAAGAAGATTTATCAACCTTTTCTGAACACATTTGTGATTTAATTTTGGAAGCAGTTAGTCCAAAAAATGTGTTTTTAAACGTTTTAAAACGGAACCTATACTATTTGTATCTGCTATTCGCGTAACCTGTCAATTATCGATAACGCTCCGCCCCCTGTTGAGGCATCAATGAGGGAAATCGGTAGTTCCATATATCCGTGAATTACAGGTCCATACTGGTCCATACTTCTCGTAATACATGTATCGTACAACTAACGTACATCTTTTATGAATATCTCAACATTTAGCCTTTTTTATAAAGTAAGAAATTGTCGGCCAATGTACGTAACATAATGTATGAAACATAAATAATTAAGCATAGCGGCAAATCGCACGACCACGGGGTTGATTAAAAATGTAGTTGCTAAAATATCCATAATGTGTGAAAATAATTTGTCTGTCCCGTTAATCTGATAGATATTACGTTGAGTTGATAGACTTTTGTACGGATTCAAGGGCTTACTTTACATTCAACCTCGTTTTCTAACAATGTCAAGTAAAACAACAACAAAAACAGACAACATTTTTATATGTGAACGCCTATGTGACTTGTGGAAAGGTGTCCCTGACAAATTTCTAAACCATTTTAGATTGTCTAAGGATGATTATTTCTCTATAAATAAAAAAAAAGATATTAAAATATATTCTCAGTGAAAATAAATTCTTCGCCAGTAAATCGGACACAGTACTAATAAATCTGGGACAAAGTATGAAATTTATTGTCTATCCCGGTAGAAACTGGATCTCTATGCCGTGCATAGATGATATTCATAATAGAAGTCAAGAAGGCCAGATCATAATGATCTAGTAATACCTTTTATTTCTATTAAAATATGTGAAGCATTATCAATTTGGTGAAAAAAATATATAATATCCCGTGCTTATTTGTACATCTACCATGGACTTTAAAAGACTGTCACAAGCTTAGTTTTTTTGTTATTTTATTTTATATTTTAACGGAATACACAGGCAGAGTGATACTGGTATAATACAATAATAATGCTAATGATAATAATAATAAACTTCAAAAAGGAAACAATTAAATACCCGCTAGCGGTGCGCAAATGCGTTCCATTTCCCCCCACTGAGTGCCTCAAATTTACCGATAGTCACGTGACATGTGAGACAGATACCAGACGATCAGTAAATCACGTTAAGAATTGAAGAAATTTCAGCTATAAACTGATATTAATCAGCAGCTTTTTAATTGGTCAGATGTCACTGGGTCATAAAATGTTGTTAGAGTATGTTACCGCAACTTGTGACCCTCTCTGGTGCGATATTTGTGTTATTATGCAATTATTTAGCGTGAAACGTAGGGGTCCGAGAGAGAACAGCCGATTTATGACACTTCGTTTGATGCGGGTCGGACTAACTTTGAATCGGCATAACTTTTTTAATAATCAAGCAATTAACATGCGGTTTAAAGCACATGAAAGGAAATTCATTTACGGAGGGAACCGTGTCAGGGATTTTTGTTTGCTCAATAGGCGACTTAATTATCTTTAATTACGTAATATGTATGGTGAAAAAAGTCGCATAAAATGTTTGACGTTACGTAATATTTTTTTGGGAAAAGATAGAAAAAATTTGAGACACTGTTCCCTAGATAATATAAGTATGGTTATTTTCAAAAAGTTTGATGACAAAAAATTAAAAAATGACTTTGATATGACGATTTAAAATTTTAGGATTTTTATTCAAAATCAATCATTTACAAAGGCATTTTTTTCAAATATGTTATTTTTTATGATGATCAACGACATTTAATGCACAAAGATTAAATAAATAACAATTATTACTAAAATAACTTTGTTTAAATGACATTTATGTGAGTACCACGGAAAGTGTCTGTTGTCACCTTAAAGAAAATATTTCCGTATTATTTGCGTTAAAAATATTGATAAATTGAATAATTTGCCATTGTCACTTTAATCACGATTGAAAAAATTATATATTCATCAAAAAATACTTTTTTCCGTTTCATTTACTTTTTTCGTGCATGATATTACTTTTATACAGGGATTAATTTAGGGATCATGCACGTTTTATGGGCATTTAGTAAGTCTTTGCGATTTTAAAAGTGTTAAGTAAAATACAATTTAAGTATCTTATGTACGTGTATTTGCAAATGCAGATTTAACATCAACATGAATGGACCTTTCCGATGTTTACAGTTTTATGTAAATTGGCTAACTTGTTATCCAATCGCTACACTAAGATAATACATAGTCACTGGTTGACCTGGTTTGCACAAAAGAACACGTGTTTATATTTGTGATACTGTTTGTGAGCAGTTGACCTAGCAATGACTGGGATAGGTGTGTCTAAATGTTCCGCTACGTAAAACCTGAAAGGTCCAATGATGACTTTGAAATTGTTTCAAACAAATCACGTCATTGTGTCATGTGTCGGCATGAACATATCAAAAACACACACTCAAAAAGAAATGTATCCGGTAAACTGATTTACTTATGTAAAATAAGTGAATGATATGTTAAATTTATATAAAGTTTATAACTTTTATATATAATTTGCATATAAATAAAACCGCCAACGGTTAAATGGTTTGTCATAGTAATTGTTTTTCAAAAGTATATTTAGATTACATAGTTAGGTAACTTGCGGTTTTTTCCATATCTTGATTGTTTGTCGGTATTTCCGTCGGTGTTGCATGTCGGCGAATTTAGTATCGACAAATTATGCTTCCTAATTAGAACATAAACATTTCCTTAACATTTCCTATTAGAATTTGATAAAACTTCAATTTGCTTAAGTAGGTCTGTTTAATTCGATAAAATCTAAAATGACATTCAGAATTATAGTTTACATATTGCTAAATAAATTATGTGTCAATCTAAACCGAGAATCATAATCTCAAAACGATACACAGAAGGGTATAATGAATTGAAGCGTAACATTTTGAGTACGAATAAAATTATAGAATCAGTGTATGTTTTGTACGTAGATGTTATTATTGCCCTAACATAAAGTAGCACAATACATCTACTCGCTTGAACTGTTTGGAATAACAGCTTAAAACTTGGGTAAGTAATAACCGTCATTGTCAAATCATTAAACAAGCCCTGCTAACATTTCTTCGTGAATACAAATATTCGAAATGATTTTTTGCAAGTAAAAGCAGAATAATCTCGACCAAATATATGTTAAAAGTTTCTTCTTGTTTACTATGTAAATCAACTTAAACGTACTGTATTTTTATAGGCAACGTACGTCTTACATAATATTTTGTTAAATTTCATGCATTGCGAAGACTTGAAAATTGTTTTCGGAATAAACTCAATGTTGAAGTTCTCTTCAAAAAACAGTTCTTGTTATTGAACAGCTTCTGTTAAGAAGGCGTGAAAAGTAATGCAATGTGCAATTGGAAATTTTCAAAAATAAAGAAAAAATATGTGAAGTGTTTTAGTCAAATTATGTTAAAGAATGATTCATGTCTTCTTGCTTTTTAATATATTTTTTTTAATGGAAGGTAAGAACAACTAAGTTAAATCCGCCTGCCTTCATATCAAATCACTTTTAGACAGGTGTCATACAATTTTCCTTATACAATAAGCTAAAAAACATAGCAATGAAATTCTTACACAAATATCTGCATTGTCAAGAATATCCAATTACTATTCAAGACTACTGAGGTTTTTTTACCTCTGGTGCAATATTGGATTTTTATTTGTAGTCACTTTGTTTTTCGCTGCTGATAAAATTGTATAAATTATATATGATATAAGAAAATTGATTGACATTGATCATTTTTGCATGACACATATCTCTTTAAGTCTTTAGTTTAAATTTTATATGGACAAATGGCTTATCACACATTCCGGGAAAAAGAGATCTTAGTCAGTGAAATAATATTTGAACTAGATGTCTGTCAAATTGAAAGAAAGCACGAACTGAGCCAGTCTATCTAATTAAATTGTTAATCGCCTACACTCAAGACATGACATAGCATACAAAGACATGGCACAGTATACAAAAAAGATGGTAATTTCTTGCGTTTATGCCATATAAAAAAATCATATCCACTGATACTTCTGAATAAATCTGGTTCATTATAAGTATGGTTACCGTAACCGTTATATAGTTTTTGCACGATGTAAATGTCAATGTAAAAATGTATGAATGTTTAACAATAGTAAATATTTTTTTCAAGCTTCCGTTCACCCCACTAACATCGGCTATTTAAATCAAAAGTTTGGATTAAGAAACATTCGCATATGTGCTTATACGGTGGTTATCATGGAACCATTCAATGAACAAGTTAGTGCCGTTCCATGAAAAGTATGATCCCCAGGTGAAATCAAAGCACAGAAGACGCTGAATTTGTTTGGGTCTCAGAATATCAGAAAGGTGAAGGTTGTGAGATTATAAACCAATTTGTTTTTGTAAAGTGCCACCAATGCTTTCCAGTGTTTTAACTGTAGTAAATTGGCTATAAGACTAATTGCAACACTGATAGTCAATTTAATGTTTATTTGACTTAATTTTTTTTTTTAAAAATGAGTTGCCGCAACTGGGATTCGAACTTCAGACCTCTCGATTCATAAGCGAGCGTGCAAATCCCTTGGCCATGTTAACGGCCTGAAGAAAACCATATTATTCTAAATTAGGGTTTGTAACTCTTATTATTTCGACGCTAAACCTGTTATTTAACACAGATGTAAATAATCATGAAGCTTACTGTAAGCCTGTATATCTATAAAGAATGAAACAATATTAGAAATCTTCGACCATTCGGGAACTACTTTGCTTGAAAATTAATGTCATTTGACAATCTTTACGCATTGATCTCCCCTGAATTTTTCGGCGTAAGTGTACATATAAAGGGAAGTACCCGCTTTAAAAAAAGTGGACTACTTTAGGCATTTGCAATTAACAGCATTAGGCTCTGAAATTTCGCTACCATTATTTGTTTGGTCTGACGACCAAAACAAATAAAAAATTATTTAGTTTTTTCCAACTGTTTCTTCGTTTAAAAAATTGGAATTATGAAAGGGGATTCAGAGTTTATGAATACTGCATATCACACTGGAACTTTTCTAACTTGAAAAAATAGAAGGAATTAAAAGTATCAAAAACATGCATACACAACAATAACGTCATGCTTAACGATCTTCAAAGGATCAAAATACAAAATATCTTTGATTAAATGTACGGGATGACCTTTACGGCTCATATTGATTATATCGATTAAACCGACATTTAATTACCTTTACTTGGTGATGTAATGTTCAACAGCAATCTTCTGATAAAGCAATGTCTCTTTTATTTTTCAAATTTATGTTGTTTCTTTCTTTTTGTTTGTTTGTTTGGTTGGTTTTTTTAATAATTTATCCTTCTAGTTATTTTCCTATCAATAAAGAAAAAATGAGTTAAACTCAAACTGTCCCATATATGTTTTATTCGGGTGGTTTCTACGTTAATTTGCTTGTCTGTATCTATTATTGTATGTAACTTTTATTTTCTAACCAGTATTTGTATGAAAAGTATAATCACTACGATTTGTTTTTAAATAAACCATTGAGAACTTTTTGATAATATATTTTCATACATTCGATAGATTTTCTTCTTATTTTTTTATCACATACAAGTAAAATAAATATGTTACATGTTATATTCTTTAAAGCACTTAAATTGAATAAAGTTATATCTACATATATCTTATTTAAATGATTTCATAGTCAATTTTTTGAAGGAGTTGTAACACAGAATGTTATTTAAGACACATACATGAATATAGTACGTAGACAGAATAAAAATTTTCAAAACAAAATATTGTGCTGCTATTTTAAGAAAGGTTCTATCGTTAACCAATGATTTCGTGTGTGCACCATCCGCTCGTAAGGAAATATACAAATGTATTTCTTTTGTACAGATGTTTTGGAAGTATTCTCTTTCAAATTAAATATGTAGCTTTATACACTTTAATGGTCTCGGTAATAACCATTGCTATAGTGTAGTTACATTCATTTTTTTCTAATACAATACACTACCCAAGGAGTCCCAAGCTATCCAAAGAACAATAAAGGAGGAAATAAATATCAACATTAAACGAATTGTATTGTCTGCCCTTTCTTATACATTTGTTCAACATTGCCTCTTCTACACTAATTCATTACATGTATTTTACATATGGCAAATTATTGTCCGATTATGAGCATTTGGAATGTCTCAAACGGCAAACCAAATGTTATCACACTAAAATAAGATACTTTTAAACAAAAGTAATTTTTGAAATACATAATTTATATAAGGGTTATTTGGAAATTGTGCATTAGTTATTCAGTTAATGTTTTCTTGATTGGGAAGTTCCTACATTATTATTACACACGAATGGCATTTTATTCAGAATTAATTAGCAGAAACAACTGTAGAATTTGTAATAATACTTATATATTTATAGGGATGATAATTTTTTTCAGTCTAGATTTTCACATTGAATTATAAAGGAAAAAGACAGAATGATCTAGATAAATAATACTGAGACGTCCACATATCAAATTATATATCAATATTGATATCATCCAAATATCATAAATTAACAAAAATGAAATAAAAAAGGCACAGAAAGTCAACATGACAAGACTGTTAAATCTCACACCTCGTTTCCATTGTGTTATGATTTATAATCAATATTAACATGCACACGAGTAATAGCCTAAGCCTAATGTCTATCTTTTGTAATAAGGAACAATTGAAACGGTAAAAGATGCAGTTAGTTAACTGATTTCTACCATTTGACCTTTGACGTAAACAAATCAGAACGTGCAATTTGCAAATATTAAGTAACTTAGACATTAAAAATCTAGCACAAAGCTTCATGATAAATTCTCTGCATCAAAACTAATAAATGGTGTTACATATCAAATTAATACATTTTACTTTAAGATTTTTATAAGATAATTGACGCATAAAACACTTTATTTGTGACCTGGAATGATGTACAAATCTTGTTTACATGTCTTAATTCACTGTACTTTATTGAATACCAGTGCAAGACAAAACAAGCTTATTAATGCAACAAATATTCTTAAAATTTCCTGAACATTGCATGATAAAACTGATTATTATAGAAAAACGACTTTTAATGTATATGTTAAACAAGTAGGTACCTTTAACAACCATAACATGATACTGGTCATTTATCTGAATCATGAAAATAGGGGAAATTCTTTGCCACTTTTCTGCGTCATTCATGGTGTTTATGACATAATTAATATTAACAACTTAAAACAATCCTGCTACATGTAATACTATTTATTATCATTTATGTCATCAAATGAATATAAGATAACGATTTTACACAATTCTAAGGTCATTTATTAAGAAGTAAAACAAATATTACCAAATATCTCTCTCTCTCCCAGTTGATCTATGAGTTCTTATTAAATTGTTAAGATCAAAACCGTTTTCGCCTACACTCAAGACATGAAATGGCATTTACATTAAAAATATTGTAATTTCTTGCTTAAATATTATATATCATGTCTGCCTCTCAACCAAGAACCCTATTCGAATCACGATCATGATTTCTTATATTATATAAGTACTGGTTAGTTTAAAGAAGCGGACTCTAAAAGTGTTTAATATAAGTTGCACGAACTTGCTTACAGTCGCGTTATTTGTTTTGTTTTGTTTAGTTTATTTTTTCCATAAAGATATTATAACTTGAGTAAAGAAAACAATAAAGCTGTAAGAAAAATATAAATTATATGCATGTTAAATAATATTTCAAAATCGGCTTTGTGACTGCCATGAAGGAAATTATGCGGAAAACTATTTTTCACTGTTTTGTACCATTCCTGATATTGGCGTTCATTTAGATATGTGTAAATATATGTATGGTTATATATCATGAATCTAGTTTTATATGGACAATTTTTTATGTCTCCCCCCTTCCCCCCCCCACACACACACTTGCTCTTTCTCAGACCATTTTTATCTTGGTATGCAAGCAAGAAACAATAACTTAAAAAATCCAAAACCAAAATAAAGGCAATTGATTGGTCAGTGTTTTGGGTCAGTGCAGAACAAACTTTTTATTTTCTTGGATACATTGATACTGTGTAAGGTAAAGAAAAATATCAGATGTGCGTAAAAACAACAAGAGGGGAAAATACACATTATCATCAATGTCCTGGAGGACACCGTAATATCATAATGTGATCCTTAACAATAATACATTTTCATTATTATCATTATTATTATTATTATTATTATCATTAGCTCGGTTTGATTGAGCCTGTTCATGGACAGTACTGGAAAGTGCAAGCTACTATACACGCCCGCTAGCACCGGTTTCAGGTGAATTCAACATTTAAGCATGGTAATTGTAAAAGATAACAAAATTTATAATGCAAAACTTATTGACATATCTCAGGCATTGTATTGGTGGTCAACGAGTTCAGAAGAGAGTTTAAACGTCAATTAAGAAGATAAGTGATAAGCTTTTTCCGGATATGAAAAACAGATAGAGTTGTTACCAAAATTATTGCGTAGATACCACAAACTTAATGCAGTGTTACACAGTTTTGTAGAAACTATATACATTTGTTCTTATTATATTGTTGTTGTTTATTTGTGCAGGTAACCTTTTTATACATTTTGGTAAGTTTTAATGACTTAATTTGATACACGGTTTAAATGGGGTTCTCATAATTAATTACGTAGTAATTTCAATAGCCAATTGCATAACGAATGATTAATACATATTTCATATTCTAGCTTGCCAAAAGCGAGAGTTTTTGTAATTTTTGTCTGATATTTTTGCTCCAGGTATATTATATTCTTTTTTTTATAGTTGCATTCAATTATAATATTTATTATTTTAACAACGTTGTATGAGAGTTGTTAATAAAGACAACATCTACATTTATATCTCACTTTTTCAATAGTTGAGAAAAGAAACACTAAACAATTCCATTTTAACAGTCCGGCACTTTTCTTGCTGATTTTACTATCACTAAACCCCTTGTTGCCCAATTGTTTTTCAATATCATCGACAAAAACGAATGATCTTTCAGAAAAAATAATTGTTTAGATTTGTATATAAGATTGTATCTTAGTAGCAAAGTAAAACGGTTAAAAAAGAAAATCTATAATAAAACTGTTTAAAACATAAAAGAATCTTTTGGAGAAGATGATGACTGCCATTAGAATTTAGATTCTCTTAATACTTAAGAAGTTTAAACTAATCTTCAACATAAGAAAACTGTATACATGTGCAATGATTGTCAAAGAAGAAAATATATAACAAAAGTTAGTCACTAATACGAGATACAAACATTATTGCGGTTGTAAATGTACCCAATAGAAACCAATAAAGCAGCAATACACACACGGTCTAGGCAAGAATGCAAGAAGACCATAACAGGGAAGTTGTTTTTTCCAGCTAAAACTATGTGTTAATCTTACTTTTATATAGATAGCAATGTTTCATTGAGAAAGAAAATTGCAATGGCATCTTTTATTTATACTATTAATATATATATAAATCTTAATGTTTCATTTTTGCAAAGGCTGCAATCTGTTGAATTCCTCATCATTTGATATTGCAACTTTAGATATAAATATCAGTGTTTTACAAAGAATGCAATCAATTCCATTTGTCATCATTTATAAATGTCACATGGAATACATATTTTTGAATACATGTTTTTTTTATATATATACACCAAAAAACGCCAGTTTTTTTCCTACAGGTTATCATTTCCTGAGTTTTTCTGTCATTAGATTGTTGAAAGACAAATAATTAATTTAGGTAATCTATTTCTAAATAACGTATTATTAACTCCGGCAATGGACTGCCAGTCACAATTGTATCTATGGAAAAAAATCTACTTATTCACAATATGGTACAATAGTTTGATTTATAACAGCCTAGTATGATCTGTTATAATAACCCTTTGTGTTTGTTGTTTAATTTTTCTGGTTCAAGAAATTGTTTCTAGCATATTCATGAGACGGTGGTGCTAGAGAGCATAACAGCTGTTTCACTTATCTCCCAAGTCTGTATGGTGTTGTCTTATTGCTTCCTTTTTAATTTTTTAAAAATATTTTGATAAGATGAACTTAATTAACATTTACATTGGAAGAATCAAATAGCTAAAGCAGAAAATTTTGTAACAAGTTAAAGTGACATAATGCTCATTTTGCATTGTAAAGTTAAGCTTAATTGAATATATATTTCACCAACAGTTGATTTTTGAAACTGTTCATGATAAAGTATAAATCTTCCTAAAATATAAAAAAAACTGCCCCACTCTTTATATAAATTGAGCGTTACTGTAAAGGTAAATTCTATGAAATGGCTATTTACAGAAAATTCTCTGTCCCACGTGAGTCATTTTTCGTTCATTCGAAGTAAATTATAAAATTGAAAGAAATAATGGCAAAATGTAAACTTATTGTGAACAGAACAAAACATGAATTTTATTTTATATTTGAACATTTCGCTCCTTATCCATAACATGTATACATTATTGTGTCAAAGTCAAATAATATAATGATATGATACAATATTGAAAATGACAGTATCTGTGGAACATATGACAAAAGAAGTTATAGAATATATATCAGTATCATTTAACATGAAATTCTTAACGTACATGACAATAAATTGAGCATTTATTCATTTATTATATATTTATTAATTATTTATTGTACTTGATTATGCCTAATTCTTAAAGCACATTTGAGAAAACAAACTAAATTATTCAACATTTTTTCATTTCTGGTTGACAGCAACTGGGTAAGTTTAAACATAGATGGTCTTTCATAATAATTTTTATCAATGTAACGTTTTCTTATAAGTCTATAGCTGGGACACATACATATCATATGACATTCATCCTAAGTGACTTTCACCTGATCACTCACTTTAAAACATTTGTTTGGCATAATGTCACTTGCCATATATATTACAAATTAGTTACTATAAAATAGCCTATAGAAAGCTATAAATTACTATTCTGATTGTAGTCATTGAACCAAAAAGGACTATCCAATTATGAAATCAGGCGCGATGCTCATTGATTATAAATATATACTTTAAAACATTATAGATATATTAACTTACATCAAGGTGTAGTGTAAGAAAGATATAAGTACAAAGTTATTGTAATATTTCGTGTTTTGTATCAAAATGTTAGATTCATTACGTCATTAATGTCCGTTGTTCTTTACAGTTAATCTTCACTTGAGATTTGTAAGCACACATCAAACTATTTTGCTTTCCTCCAAATCCCCTTGAGACCTGTTGATCATTTATTGGAAAGCATCTTTGATATGTAATACATATAACCTTCTCAAATGGAAAGTAAACAAGCATTGTTGATTATAATTTCTTGGAAAAGGTGCAAGTTTTGTTTATTATTAAAACAGAAAAAATGTTTCAGTATACCACGTGTATGGGACATTGAACATCAATATGGATCAGAACATAATTATATGTTTGTTTGTTTGGTTAGTTGTACGAAAAATAATTGTAGCTAACCACGGGTGTTACAAACTTAAAGCATCCCCAGGGATCAAAACCACCTCACCTGCTGGAGCAAAGACCCATTAAGTCGCCTCTTACGATCACGCAGGGCTGCAGTTCTGATGCCTCAACCCTGAAAGGCAAACCCTGAAAGGCAAACCCTCCGCCACAAGGGAGAATAACATTATATCATTTAACGGAATCTAAATAAGTGATATTAATTATATCTTATTTGGCTTAATTCCTCATCAAATTCGCCTATATTTTTTATCATTTAGATTTTACGTGACAAAAATGATACCATTTAAATGATTTATAACTATTGACTTATTTCAATATAGTACGTGTTAATATGTCTCGTACTTGTACTAACAACAACTGAAACAAAATATTGCAGGAAAATAAAATCTTATTTCCAATCAGTCCATTGAACCGCAAAGGAAATACATACACCCTTTGATTCCAGACATAACAAAAATGTTCAACAGTCCTAAGATCATAAAAAGAACATAATTATGTTGTGATATTCCATGAGAACTAATTGCAATTAGAGATTTACTTGTGGTATTTCGTGATTGCAATAAAATTCTAATGTGAGGCACTATAAACACTTCTGTATATAGCAATATTAAAAAATAGAATAATTCAGGCATCATGTGGCATTAACTGGTGAACAAGTACATAGGACATTTTGTGAGGTTAATAAAGATTAAGCCGCTCAGAGATAACTAGTGCTGATTAGTTGATTGCTTTTTACTCAAGTTTTTTTTTCTTTTCCCTTATTTCTTGTAAAAAGGCTGTAATTATTTGACATACTAATTTTGAGTTGTTTACTTCTTAAGCACTTAGAAATTTTATCTTGATCTTTGTTTCTATTTCTACTGCATGTTTACAACTAATAAAGTGCGTTTGACTACTTAATTTCTATTTACAAACGCCATGTATTCGTAAGAGTGCACATTTCCATTTCCCTGTGTTGTATAAATGAGTTGCATACAAGTAAAAGCATTATTTATCTTAACTAAGCAAGATACGATGCAAAGGTGATTATGTAATGTGAAATATATAAGTGCTTTTTAGGAAATATTCAGGGTAGGAAATTATTTTCTGTGATAAATTGCTGCAAGGAATTATTGTGTAGGTAAAGACATTAAAACAACATACCATATTATAACAAAATATAAAAAATAATAAATGAAAAGCTTTATGATGTCTTTGCTAAAGTTTCTGTTAATTCTGTTTTTGGTATTTTATCATTAATGAATGCAGACATTTCCACAACATAGAACTTTCTAATTGCGTTCACAGGAAGGTGGCAGAAATTGATATCTGTATCAGTTTTAGTGATTTACCTTGGTTAATAGATTTAGAATGATTGTGTTGTGTAATAATTGTGCATCTGCATCTATCGAAACAGAACTAATTATTCGAGTGACTGCCAACTGTTGCTATTTTGTCAGAAAAAAACATACATTTACTTGAAGAAGCACCAGAAGATGATTGAACGAAACGAATACAACATAACATCGTTATCAATGAAATATGTTACTTAGTAGTTATAATATTCGGTTAAATGAGATGTCATAGTTATAAGACACGTGTGAAGACATATACAATTTTAGTTTTGAAAAATAGAAAGAACGACGGGAGTTACTATATTTACATTTTTGCCGTTTTTATGGCATTTTTTCACTGTTAGTTCTTCTTTCTATAGAAAACAAACATCTAAAAATGCTCTGAAATAATTATTTAAACGTTATATAATAAATGTTTGAAAATCATGGGTCTTTAACAATTTCGTGTAAAATGGTAAAATGTGCATAAACTAAATGTGGATATTAGTATATATTATTATTTCTTTTTTCGCAATTGATCGACACGAAGTCACATGCTAGTCAACACAAAGTGACACTGACCTCGTTTCTAGTACATGTTAACCAACCACTTATTAAAAGACCGATCGTTTCAGCTTAATGGAATTCAGAGTACTATCCGTCCAATCAAAAAGACGTAACTTAAGACAAACATCCAGTATGAGTGTAACAGCGTTCTTCTGTGTATCAAAAAAGAACAATTTAATTCTAGTCATATCATACAACAGTTATTTAAAAACGTTTTTGTGCGGTGAATATCCAGGGTAAACAGATGTTCATCAAAGTCTTTGACGAGAATATCGTCCTTTTATCATCAAATAGAAACTGCAAAATTCTTATGGTTGTAAACTCATCAAAAGCCATCAACAATTTAATATTTCAAACTTTAGATAATTAATAACGTAAAAGTAATTCACTAGAACTAGTTGCAATAACATACATTGATTCGATTCGAGGCTATTTCATATTGTGATATCTAAACATATAATTGCTTTGTTTTATTTCGTATATATCAAAGCTCCTTTGTCTATTTCATAATCAAACTGTTTTACTTAATTAAATAGCTTTTTTTGTTTTTCTATCTTAATTTGAGGGCATTAACTGGTCACCAAGTTCAAGAAATAATGTGGGACATCTATTGGAAAGATCATTAATTAGCTGCTCCGGGAGAGTGTAGACTAGAAACATGTTGTCAACTGTGTGTTAAAACTCATCGCGTGCACTTATTTAAACAGCCAGACAATGTAATACAAGTAAAATGGTTTCCTGCGGGGAACATTTTTGATGATATAAAGATATTTCATTTAACTATCTTCAACATTGTTTGGGTGGGTGGATAAATAAACGTTTGTATCAGGAATATATAGTTGACAATAATCGATCAATATAGAAGAAGATCTTTGGAAACTGGTGACCGTTAATGACCGGAGAAGGTCGAACATAAAACAATTATTTCTTTTTAAGAAAATGATTAAATAGGCCTACCATTTTATGAATAATTCCGAGCAAAAACAAAAGCAAACACACAAGTTTTCGCAGAAAACATCTCTATTTATTATGGCAGATGCCACTACGAATAATTTAATTTTGTAGATTTTCAGTATAAACAATTTATTGTTTGTAACATTTTGAGATACATATTAAAGAAACATTGATAATTTTCAAAAACATCATTCAAGTTTTTCCACCTTAAACGGTATTATAATTATAGAAAATTAAAAATATCACGTAATAGTTTTTTGTTCTTATTAGGTGTAATTCTGACTTATTCCCTAAAGGATTATCCGTAACGTACCGGCAAACGGTATTTAGCCAGGTTTTCGAAAAGGTCAATTAACCAATCATGTACGGTTTACAGATCACATGCTCCTCCATGTACCGAAAACAGGTCACGTGCTCCTCCATACCTCAAAAGTTAAACGCGTACCAATACCCTGCGGTCTCCAGACCGCAGGGAACAATCTCGTAGGAATTGCAGTTATTTGACGTGTTTAGTAAATAACAGATCTTTTTGAGATTCCCGTGTCTAGTTTATTCATAAATTTTGTGGAGGAAGACTCATGCTTTCATGTTTATAGACATGTTGCGCTCAATTATGAAAGTACGCGAGTAATAGAGACATCTTCCTCTTAGAATATTAGAGTAGGAAAATAATAAATAAAATAATAAATATCAAAGCAGCTGTAGTATTTCTGTATTCTTATATATTAAAGTGTGATCATCTTGGATTTAATCGCCCATCTTGTTGAGTATGTTTAATGAACAAGCAAGTTTTTTATTCCAGCACTTGTAAGTGTTGAAAATTGAAAACCACTCAAGCCGGTGCTGGCGGGCGTGAGGGGGTGTTGTACTTTTTCATTTTCCCTCATTTACAGACTCAATCAAACCGAATCTGCAGTTTTTCATGTAATTTTTGTTGTGATTAATGCTTCTGAGGGATCACACTTTATCCGGAGTTTTATGCTTTGTCGTAATTTAGCCCTATCATATGAATGAGAGAAATATGGCATCTAATAAATGAGACATCATACAAATCTCATTCCTTGCAGATATGATGCATGAAAAAATGATAAGACAATTTATAAATGTAAAACACTAGGTCATTTCCATCAATACAAGAGTTTTTGTTTGTTAACTCTTACATACTCTTGCAATAAATTAATAGAATTTTTGGCGTCCGCGCCGAAACGCGGCGCCTATTATGGAATGAAATCAGATTTTGTGAAAGGGCGACAGCAACTTCTCGAGCCTTTTAGTCGGTCATAATAAAAGCCGATCATTCCGATTGGTATGAGGGTGCTTGATTATTTTTTGTCGCAATATGTACAATGAATAGCGAACTGGAGAATTTCGCAATGCAAACATTTTCAAATGAAATAACCCTTTCCGTCTCTTCGGGTTTTTTTATTTATCATTTTGTAGTACACAGTGGGTTATATTATGGTATGTTAAAATAAAATGGATGTACTCCTATCGGTAATTCCCGGTCTCTCCCGGTCTATTTTGACCGGGATTTACTAGTGACCGGCGAATATATCCACTTTTTTCCCGGTCCTTCCGTTTTGGATAGAGGTTTAATGTTACAGAAAAAAAAAATATTTTACAGATAATAGTTTTTTTCCAAAATGAATTTAAAAATAGCCATAAAAAAAAAAAAGATAAAAAATTTTCAAAAATTGTATTTCTTTATATTAAAAATAGATATTTTAATTATTGTATAATAAAAAAATTTTATGCTAAAACTTATCAACATTAAAAACCCGTGTAAAAATTTTTTATAATGTGAACAGATACAGAAAATTTTTTCTAATAGCGATAACATAATAGGGAAATTTCAAAATGTGGTTTTGATCAGGGGGTTTACCATTTTGGATTTAAATATTGTAAAACTGTTTTCCGTTGCTTTTAAATAAACGATCAAAGAAAAAAGTAAATATTTAATCTTACATGCCAATAAAGTTCAAATGAAAAAATTTTTTTGCCCGTTCTTCGGAAAATCAATTACCTTAAAAATTTTTATAAAAATAATTTTATATAGTTACAGTTATTTCACTTTCTGTTTCTTGTTGGACCCCCTTTGATGTTTGATAAATCTTTTTTTGTAGTTTCTTAAAGAGAATTTTTTTTAAGCCGGATACTGATCGAAAATTTCCAAAACGCACATGGTTTTAAAAATACACTTAAAAAACTTATAATGTCTTTTTTAAAATGTGAAAAATTTTTTTATTACTTGCATTTTTTACCCAAATTTTTGAATTAATCGTTTGAATGGTTTTTTTTTAAAAAAGATATTCATAAATAAGGTTATTTTTGTTTGTGCGTTTTATCCGTGACATGACATAAAAAACAAAATGCAGTGAAAGGGTACAGGTTGGCGCTAAAAGAAGTTATTTTGACTATCAAAGGATTCTATCAAATAAGACATCCAAAAAACATAATTTTATTGCAGAATTTTTGCAATTGAAAGAAAAATGGCCGTCTAGAAGTTTTACGCAAGGGAATTTGCATTTCGGGCGCCCATTTTTGAAAATAAATTTGCATAATATTTTCTCAAAATAAACATATTGACTAAGATTTTACTTTAAAACTAAATACAAACTTTCTTGGTACTTTCATATTAATGAAAATATCGCGTTTGCATTGCTTTTAGTAACTGGGTACAACGCGTTACCGAGATCGACATAAACCAGTCTTTACTAAAATTCAATATAGCAAATATTAAAATCACAGTGACATAATGCCCTGGAATTCATTGTAGTATTATACCCTATCGGTGATCCTATGTTTTATGTTTGTATTTTAGTGAAATCAAGAGATTTAGACCTTTTTGCACCCATTATAAACACGCATTTTACAGAAATGTGAAATTCGGTTTTCGCGCAATCTTGCACACTTCGCTATTTCTCAGTTAATACGAATCACCCTGACATAAAAATCGATACCCAACATTGCACATATCTGTACTATGTTTGGTTCAAATTTCAGAGACCTATCTTTATTAGTATCTGAGAAAATTTGATTTTTATAAGTGCACAGTTATAAGATTTGTTAAGTGTACGTGGTATATTTATACATATAAAATGTATAGAAAATCTGACAATAGGTTGGTTTCATAATAATCACTAGAGTTACCTATTTTCTAATAAAATTTAATGTGATGAATATATTTTATGAGAAATCATGTAATAAGTCTCAGTTAGGGGTTGTACATTTAATAGTGGTAAGGGCATATGACTAAAGAGCATATCTGATTTATACGAAGGGCGCAGCCTGATCATGCGCTACATATCACCTTACAAGTTAGAAGCATAATATTTTACCTACATGCTTAATTATGATTAATTCATGTGTAAGCATTTGTGCCAAAAGAAACTCGAAACAGCAATGTAAAATAAAGATAATTAGTATGAAATGTTCTTGTAGTTCGGGGTAATACCATTTGCAAGTTCAGCTCAACATTCATTTCCATTTACAACATTTTTTCCGGTCGAAGGCCGTCTGGAATCAGTTTGACTTCCTGTAAAATTTATAGAGGAGAACTGAATATAAGCAATTACAAAAAAAAAACCGGGAATGCCATTAAGCTGTTCTTAAATCAAATGTAAAAGATAGTTGTTGCCATTTAAAAATGAAATTTTAAGGATAGTATCAAATAGAATGTAAAGGATAGTTCTTGTCATTATAAAATAAAAATGTATAAGATGGTTCTTAAATAAAATGTACAAGATAGTTCTCTAACTTTCTAGTTAAATTGCTCTAATATTCAAGCCATTTTTAACCATAATTCTTTTTGCAAATTCTTTTTGTTTTTTTTTAAATTTAAGAATAAGCAAAGTCAAAGGAACAAAATAAATACTTAAATAGAAATTGTCTATTTAAGAAAATAATATATATGGCTTTTAAAATTTTTTTCTATTTTTAACAAAAAAGTTGTTTTTTTTTCTTACTACAAGAAATTATTTGTCATTTTAAGCAAGATTGTTTACATTTCTTATTTATGAAAACTTAGAAATAACATATGTAATTAACCCTGTTCTTCGACGGGTATTAAATTTTTAAAGATACCCCTTGTTTAATAATCTTGAAATTTTAAAAATTTTTTTTATTTAGCAAGGGAGAAGGGTATAGAAAATTTTAATTTTTGGTTTTCAATTAAGAGATGGGTATTAAAATGGACAAAATATTCTGACTTACTTTTATTCGTTTTAAGCCCAAAAGGATAAAGAAAACTATCGGGCAAACTTTTCAATTTTTGACTAAATTGATCAAATTGGAATCTAAAAATGTTTGATGTCCCGTAATATGGTGAAATAGACGTGTTTCAGGCACGATATTGATTAGAGACTGTTCATCATATTGTACAGTTCGGATAGCATCAGTTGGTGACGATAAAATAGTAGTTAATATTGATGCATTTACGTACCTAATGTGCTTTTGTAACTGAATTATTAATTAAAGACATTTACATGCCCCTCCCTTGCTATATATATCATCATGTCTACAGATACATATTCCCAGATGTGTCCACCAATTTACTACAGACATAGCATTGGCTATCAATTTCGAGCTGTCGGTTCTGATTTATATTCATTTTGCTTGATATAATTAACACGGATTTTAAAGCGAGTGTTTTACAAAAGAAGTAATCAAGTAGTCTGGAGATAAACGTGCTCTATCCCTTACAGGCAAAACTAGACTCTGTTCAGATACAATGTAACAAACGTAATATACATCGCTATACAAAATGGTATAGACAAAATATAGTACTGTGTTGCCATAATAATGACAGAAATATTGTTGAAATAATAATAAAAGTTAGTTTATACAAATTTGTCATAGTTTGGTTGTGTTGTAAGCTATTGGCTTCTTGAAAGACACTCGAATCAGTTCCTGGAACCAACTAGAACTTAGGAAAGTATCTGGCTCGCGGAAACCCTGACGACGTAGATTACCAGTCCGATAAGTTAACCACAAGGCCACGCCGACACAAAAAGGTTACACCAGTATACAAAAATATAGACAGAATATGTGATAAAAATGGTACGATGGTGCATAAAAATAAGTAAACTGTTTGGAAGAGGCACGGCTCTTCTGTCAAAATGTTGAAAATTTGTGCACTTTTATAGCTCTGATTTTTGTTTAAAGAAACCAATCCTGCTTGCTCAAATCTTCTTTTGTCGCTAGCGCTCCCATTCTCAAATATCAAGAAAACAGGTTATTGAACAAATTATTAATATTTTTAAGTAATGAAATGGGAAATAATGAAAATAAATTTGCAGCTAAGTGAGCAACAACGCTCTGATATTATTATCACATTTTGTTCAGAGTTTGCAAAACAATCTCAAGAAATTCTTCTTGAGCATCGCATTGAAATATTTATGCAAACAGTGTATAGTTTTACATTTTCGCGTCATTTTGTGTAATCAGAATTACTTCGTGTCCAAGAGAACTTCATCACGAAATCTAGACGACATACTGATAAACACGTGCTATATTTATACCACAAGGAACACAGAATTTGCCTCATTTTGAAATTTAAAGGCTGTAGATATCTTTTGTTAGTATGATTACCTGTCCTGCCGTATGATGCATGGCAGTACATAGAAAAACAAGTATCACATTTGATCCATTTTGATGGAATATATTTTATTATCACATAATACGCGGCGCAGGAGTGTAATAAAGCCATTTAATAAAAACGATATTACACTAGTGTAATATCACTTTGACGTGACGTCATTTGCGCTATATATATACATAGCGTTAAAGCGCGCTAATGTTAGCGTTACACTATAGGCGCGTCATTGAAAAATAACTCATTTTAACAGTTTACTGTTCTTATTTTATATATGTGATAAATAGAATATTATATTCGTGTATATTCAATACTAAATTTATTAAACTCGTTGAATAGAACAATATTATGCTCGCCAGAGGCTCGCATAATATGATTTTATTCAACTCGTTTAATAAATTTAGTATTAAACTACACTCATTCAATATCCTCTATTTGTCATCAAGCATGTGTTTTCTGGATGCCCTATTGGTGTGCGGTAGCTGCGTGTTGTAAACGTCACCTTGTCTTGCTGCTGGTTTTTCTTCTCTTTTTTAGGAATTAATAGTATTCTTGCCACTGTTATTCCATCTACATCGCATTTTAATAATGGATCGGTAATAAGTGATAATCTACGGACTTAGTCTATTTTCTTTAATTTAATACTGCGAAGAACAATTCTGCATATAACAATATTATCCCGTACTCCGTAATCCACATATTAGACATTTTAACAACTTCCGCACGAAAGAAATGCACGTGCTGCAGACGCTGCAAGTGTTTCCTGTTCTTTGAAATATTGTTCCTGAAAACACTCACGAACATTATAAAATGTATTAGAGACACGTATTACACATGTTCATAAATTAAACGATTTCAACATTAAAGGCATGTTAATGAGCTGAAAAGTAATGAGTGAATTTATTTTCAAAAGACATTTATTGAATTTTATTTTTTGAAATTTTCGTTCTGTTTTAGGCAGATTTCCTTCTTATTATCACCATAAAAATATTGTCCAAACATATAAAAGATTTGAAAATTTAGTAATCATTTATTGTTAAGAGCATTTTCACCCTATCCCAAGGGGCCCACATAAAGCTTCATTTGCTTATATAATAAAAAGAAAAGGCCCAGATTTTATTTAAACAATATTAAAATGTCAGCTAATATGTATAAAAGGTGAAATTGTGTTTTTATTCATTTTAACATCTTATAGAGTGTAAGAAAACAAATTTGAATTTAAAATTGGTAATTATTAACTGCTATCTAATTTAATTCTGTCTTTAAACTGAGGTCTTGTGTTGTCATCGCCCACTCGTGCCGGATTAAACAGAATTCAACATTTAAGAATGGTAATGGGGAAATATAAAATTTAGAAAAATCAAAACTTGTAACGCGAAAATTATTAACATTTCCCAGACATTGTACTTGTGTTCAACAAGTTCGAAAGAGAGTTAAAATGTCAATAAAGAAGATTGTAAGCCTTTTCCGGATATGACAAAAGATAAAGTTGTTAACAAAATTATTCCAAATGAGATCTCGTAAAGACCGGACAAAATAATGCAGTGTGACACTGTTTTATAGGAAATATATATTTGTTTCAGATTTATTTTTGTTGTTCATTTGTGCAGACTTAATTTGATACACGAATTGAGAACTTAGTAATAGTTCATTATGTTTTAATTGCTTAACAAATGATTAATAAAGATTTCTATTATTTTTAGCTGGCCAAAAACGTGTGTTTTTTTGTAATTTTGCTCCATATGTCACCTGGAATACCTCGTATTATATTTTTATAATTTTATTCAATTATAATATTGATTATTTTAACAACATCCTAAAAGAGTTGTTAATAAAGACAATTCCATTTTAAAAGTCCGGCATTTTTCTTGCTGACTATACGGGTATCGCTAAATCCCTTGAATTGTCCAAACACGTAAACAATTATTCAATACCATCGACAATACGAATGATCTTTCAGAAAAAAATAATTGTTCAGACTTTTTTTTAGATAAAATTGTTACTTAGTAGCAAAGTAAAACGGTTAAAAGTGAAAATCTTTAATAAAACTGTTTAAAACATAAAATAATCTTTTGGAGAAGATGATGACTTCCGTTAAAATTTAGATTATTTTAATACTGTAAAAGTTTAAACCAATCTTCACCATAAGAAAACTATATACATGTGCAATAATTGTCGAAGAAAGAGAATACATTATTTAGTCGCTATACGATATACAAACATCATTGCGGTTGTAAATGTACCAAATGGAAACCAATAAAGCAGCAATACTAACATTGTCTCGGCAAGTATGCAAGAAGACAAATGGTCAAATAACATATATAGACTTTCGGAAAGTTGGTTTTTCCAGCTAAAACTATGTTACTTTGCTTTACATGGCAATGCGTCATTGAGAAAAAAATTGCAATGGCATCTTTTGTTTATACTTCTAATTTATATATAAATCTTAGTTTGGCTGCAATCTGTTGCAGTCCTCATCGATCATTTTATATTGCACTTTGTTTTACAAAGAATGCAAGCAATTCCGTTGGTCATCGTTTATAATTGTCACTTTGATAACAAATTTTTGAATACAAGTTCTTTTATATTTACAACAAACAAACGCTAGTTTTTCCTACAGGTTATCATTTCATAAGCTTTCCTGTCATTGGATTGTTGAAAGTCAAACAAATCGTTTAGGTAATCTATTTTATGTAACTTTTTGTTAACTTCAGCAATGGACTGTCAGTCACAATTGTATCTATGGAAAAAGAACATTGTACTTTGTCACAATATGACACAATAGTTGGATTTATTACAGCCTTGTTTAAACTGTTATAATAACTCTATTTTCGGTATTTTTCACACAATTTAGAAGGAAATGTGATGAAAACTGGTTACTACAGTTACTTGATCGGAATGTTGTTTTATTTTTTAGTACTTAGGGAAATTGTTTCTGGCATATTTAGAAGATGCTGGTGCTAGACAGGATAACAGCTTTTTCACTTATCACCCAAGTCTGTTCATGTATTGTGTTGTTTAATTCCTTCTCCTTTTTCTATATTTTGTATATTTATTTGATAATATGAACTGAATTAACAGTTTATGGAAGAGTCAAATAGCCAAAACAAAAAGTTTGTAATAACTTAAAGTGACATTATGCCCATTTTTGCATTGTAAAATTGAGCTGAATTGAATATATATTTCACCAAAAGTTGATTTTAGAAACTGTTAAGGATATAGTATAAATCTCACTAGAATAATAAAGGACTGCCTTAACACACTTTCTATAAATTGCATGTTACAGGTAAATTCTGATGGATATATACAGAAAATCGTACTACGTGGTCATGAGTTATAAATCGTTCATGCGAAGTAAATTATAAAATTGAAAGGAATAATGGCAGAATGTTAACTTTTTTTACTTTCCCTCACCTACAGGAACTTAAGAGATGCATAGACTCCTTCGAATCCATTTAGTCGCCCCTTATAATCACGCAGGGATACAGGGTGGCTGCAATTCGGATGCCACAACCCTTAAAAACAACACCTCATCCACAAGGGGGGATATCAATATATCATTTAAGGGGAACTAACGAAGTAATTTGAATTTATTTAACACAGTCTCTGCAATATAGCTCAACACATACAATGTGTTGATTTTGAAAGAAGAATAACGAAAAAATTACAAAAATCATACAGCTTATTTGGTTTCCTTATCAAATTTAACTATGTCACTTTTATCATTTAGATTTGACGTAACAAATGATACCATTTCAATGATTTAAAATTGTTATACTGACTTATCTATAATAGTAGGTATTGAAATATATCGTACTTGTACATGCATAACTGAAAACAAATACTGCAGAACAATTGAATTTCATTTCCAATTAGTCAATTGAACTGCAAGTGATAAATATACCCTTGTAGCTATTTTTCTAGATTCCAGACAGTCCTAAGATCATAAGAAGAACACATCTTGAAATAGTCCATGAGAAATAATAGCAATTAGATATTTACTTGTGGCATTTCGTGATTGCAATAAAATCTAAATGTGATACACTATAAACTCTTCTGTGTATAGAAGTATTTAATAAATTTAGAATTATTCAAGCATTAGTTACGTGGCATTAACTGGTGAACAAGTACATAGGGAAATGATTAAGCCGACCAGAAATAACAAGTGCTGATTAGTTGATTGTTTTTCTTTTATTTCTTGTAAAAAATTGTTATTATTTGACATTCTTATTTTGAATTGTTTACTTCTTAATCTTTTAAAATTTGATCTTTATATTTGAATCTACTGCACGTTTGCAATTAATAAAGTGTTTGTGTACTTGATTTCTATTTAAAACGTTGTCTTCTGTAAGAGTACATATTTACATTTTCTTCGCTCAGACTTTAAAAAGTGTTGCATAAAAGTAAAAATATTTTCAACTTTAACTAAAGCAGGAGACGATGCAAATGTAAAATTAAGATTATGACCAGACTCAATATGCAGATAACTTTTATGAAAAACAATATAACCTATGAGACACTCTTAGTTTGGTCCGTAATATCAAATGCTTATTATCAAATTTAAAAGAAAACACAGGCTTTTTTTAACCGTGAACTAAGAAATTATTGTGTAGATAAAAACAATATATAATAACAAACAAAATATACAAACAAAGAATGAGGGTTTTTTTTCAGTTTTTTTTTTTTTCAATTTTATGCTTGGCATTTTATCATCAGTGAATGCAAACATTTCTTTAAAACTTGCAACATTCCAACTGTGTTTACTGGAAAGTGGCAGAAATTGATATCAATATTGCTTTAGTAATTTACCTTGCTAAATCGATTAAGAATGATAACGTTCAATGTGATTTGTAATTATTGTGCATCTGCATTTATCGAAATGGAACTAATTGTTCTAGTGACTGCCAAATGTTGCTATTTTTGTCAGAAAAAAATAACACACATTTACTTTATTAGGCAAGGGAAAATTATTGAACGAAACGAACACAACATGATGTTGTTATAAATGAAATACACGTATATTAAGAATAACCTAGTGGTGATAATGTTTGGCTAAACTAAGTGAAGTATCATAGTTATAAGACACGCGTGATGACCTAAAAAATGTTCGTTTTGAAAAATACAAAGCACGAGGGAAGTTGCTTTTATTACAGTTTGGTCTTTGTAATACATTCTATACATAGATATAATGCCTGAACATTTATTCTTTTCAAGTCTTATGATTGCACAGACTTAGGACAATTCATTAACGTACATCATAAATCACTTACATAGATTACACCTAGTCGATCTATGAAAATAGCCTTGATGCTACCATTGTCATACGTTATTTGTATTAAGTTTCTTTTATCAATGTGGAACTTTCTTGACCTAACCATATGAATAATCTGTTTTGATATCAACAATAACAATATAATATTTCTTAAAAGGGAATCCACTGGAGAGAAATAAACACAAAAAGGACTTAAAGCAACAAATGATGTTGTTAGCACGCTTTAATTGATATCATACATTTATTCATTTGAGGCTTTTTCACATTCTAATGTCTAAGGATAACATTTATTTATTTCGTATAATTTCGTATAAAGCACAGCTTTGTTATATACTTCGTAGTAAAACTGTTATGCTTTGTTAAACAGGGTTTTCTGTCTTAATTTGAGGGCATTAACTGGTTACCAAGTTCATGAGATAAAGTGGGACATCTATTGGAAATATCATTAATAAGCTGCTCCGGGAGAGTGTAGACTAGAAACATGTAGCTAATGTTGTCAACTGTGTTGTTAAAACTCATCGCTTGCACTTATTCAAACAGCGAGTCAAGGTAATACAATCTCGTAGGAAATACAGTTAGTTGACATCTTTGGTAAAAAATATCTTTTCACGATTACTGTGTCTAGTTTATCTATGAATTTAGTGGAAGAAAAAGCTGATCTTCTACACATGCCTTCATGTTTATAGACAGGTTGCGCTCAATTGCGAAAGTTCGTGAGCAATAGAGACCTCATCTTAGAATAAAGTAGTAGGAAAATTATAAATAAAGTAATAAATGTCACAGCAACTGAACTATTTCTATATTCTTTAGATATTAGAAATGTGGATAAATTCGGCCATCTTGTTGAGTTAGAACCAACAGGTTTCATGCTTTATACAAGGGATGCACCGTAATTTTTCTAACATGTTAGAAAAATTTCACATCTGATAAATGAGGCACCGTACACATGTCATTCCCCGCAGATATGATGCCTGTAATAATTGATAAGACAATTTATAAATGTAAATCACGAGGGCATTTCTATCGATACAAATAGTTTTCATGATTTTCTAACACTGACATGCTCGTGCAATAAACTATTGAAATTATACTTGTTCTTATTACGATAATTCTATATTAAGCAGGGATGATGTGATAATTCAACAAGACCAGTCATCTTATAACAAATATATATACTCGTAATAATAAAATCTTACAATAGGTTGGTTAAATAATCATCATCAGAGTTACCTACATGTATTTTATACTCTACGTTTGGTATCTAATAAAATTTAATGTGATGAAAAAAATGCGCAGAAATCATATAACCAATCAATCAGGTGCTGTACATTTAATTATGGTAAGGGCATATGTAAATAAAAGAGCATCGAACCACAAGGAAATCTGATTTATACGAGGAGGCGTAGCCTGATCACTCGCTAAATATCACCTTACAAGTTAGAAACATAGTATTTGACCTAGATGCTAAATTGCAAAGCCTTAGCATTTATACCAAAAGAAACTTGAAGCATCAATGTGAAATAAAGATTATTCGTATTAAATGTTCTTGTAATTTGCGGTAATACCTTTTGCAAAGTTCAACTCAACATTCGTTTCCATTTACAACTTTTTTTCGGCCGAAAGCCGTTTGAAATCAGTTTGACTTCCTGTAAAGTTTATATGGAAGAAGTTAATATAACAAGAATTTTTAATGGTCATTTTAAAATTTCAAACTGAAATCTGGGAATTTCACTGGCCATTCTAAAATAAGATGTAAAGGATAGTTCTAAAATAAAATGTACGATATAAGATATTTCTTAAACTTTCTAGTTACATTAAATTGCTCTGGTATTCAAGTTCTGTTAAACCATACTTCTGTTTGCAATATCTCATATGTTATTATTCTAATAAAACTGCCAATAACGCATATCATTACAAAAGTTACATAAAAAAATCTTACGTAAAAACAAGGCAAAGTGACACTTAAATAAATACTGTAAAATAGAAATTGTCTACTCTGAAGAAACATCAATATCCTTATAATTTAATTTCCATGTGTACATGTTTTTTTTCTTAGCTACAAAAATTATTATGCCGTTGTTATGCAAGTATTGCTGACATTTTAATATGTATCGAAAACTTAGAAATTACATATGCAAGTTAACCAGTTTTACTTCGACCGGGAATCATTTTTAAAGATACTTCTTGTTTAATAAAAAATCTTGCAAGAACTATTAAATTTATCTTAATTGAGCAAGGTACGAAGGCTATAGAAATGTGTAGATTGTTGGTTGCAATTAAGCTTGCTGGATATATAGATGGACAAAAAATATCTGACATTACTTCTATTTGTACTAAGCTTCCAAAAGGATAAAGAAAACTATCGGGCAAACTTTTCAATGTTTGACTAAATTGATCAAATGGGAATCGTAAAATTGTTAATGTCCCGAAATATGATGAAATTGACGTGTTCCAGCCACGATGTTGATTCATAGCTATAATACTATAATTTTAAGCATTTAAATGAAATCCATGTAATTAAGCTGTCGTTTATATGCTGCGTCAATTGTCGTAAAATTAGCAAATTACTCTTTTTAATTTTCCATGTTGCAATGTTCTGACATCATATTGTACAGATCGAGTAGAATGTGTTGGTGACGGTTAAGTAGTAGTAACTATTGATACATTAACGTTTCTAATGTGTTTTTGTTATTTAATTATTTAATGAAGACATTTACATACCCATTCCTTGCTATATTTATTATCATGTCTATAGATACATAGTCCTTGATTTGTCCACCGACTTACTACAGACATAGCATTGGCTATCAATTTCGAGCTGTCGGTTCTGATTATTTACATTTTGCTTGATATAATTAACTAGAATTTTAAACCGAGTGCTTTACAAAAGAAGTAATCAATAGTCTGGAGATAAACTTGTATATACCCTGCAGGCAAAAGTAGACTCTGTTCAGATACAATGTAACAAAACTAATTTACAAAGCTTTACAAAATGGTATAGACAAAATTTAGTACTGTGTTGGCATAACAATGACAGAAATATTGTTGAAATAATAATAAAAGTTAGTTTATACAAGTTTGGTTGTGTTGTAAGCTATTGGCTTCTTGAAACACTCTTGAATCAGTGCATAGAACCAACCAAAACTATCTAAAGTATCTTGCTCGCGGAAACCCTGAAAACGAAAATTACCAGTCCGATAAGTGAAACCACACGGCCACGCCGACACAACAAAGGTTACACCAGTATACAAAAATATAGACAGAATATGTGATAGAAATGGTACGATGTTTCAAAAAAATAAATAAACTGTTTGAAGGAGGCATGGCTCTTCTGTCAAAAAGTTGAAAGAAAATTCGTGCACTTTTTTTAGCTGTGATTGTTTTACCTGTTGTTTAAAGAAACCAATCCTACTTGCTCTAATCTTCTATTGTAGCTAGCGCTCCCATTCTAAAATATCAAGAAAAACGATTCTGAAACTAATTATAAATATTTTTAAGTAATGAAAAACTGATTATAAATATTTTTAAGTAATGAAATGAGAAATAAAGGAAAATAATTTTGCAACTAAAAAAGCAACAACTCTCTGATTATAGATGAATTTATTATTATCACATTTTATTCAGAGTTTGCAAACAATCTCAAGAAATTTTTCTTGAGCATCGCATTAAACATTTCGGCAAACAGTGTATAGCTTTACATTTACACGTCATTTTGTGTAACTAGAATGACTGCGTATTCAAGAGAACATTAACAAGAAATCTAGATGACATACTGATAAGCAGGTGTTATATTTATTCCACAGGAAACACAGAATTTGTCTCTTTTGGAAATGGAAAGACTGTAGATATCTTCTGTTAGTATGATTGCCTGTCCCTGTATGATACATGGCAGTACATAGAAAAAAAAAACAAGTAAAACAAGTATCACATTTAAATCGTTATGATGGAATATATCATATTGTTATCAAGCATGTGCCTTCTGTGTGCCCTATTGGTGTGCGGTAGCTGCGTGTTGTAAACGTCTCCTTGTCTTGTGTTTTTTCTTCTTCTTTTTTTAGGAATTAATAGTGTTCTTGTCACTGTTATTCCATTGACATTGCCTTTTAATAATGGATCGGTAATAAGTGAGAATCTGCGGTCTATTCTCTTTAATTTAATACTGCAAAAAACATTTCTACATATTACAATATTATCCCGTTCACCGTAATCCATATATAAGACATGTTAACAACTTCCGCTCGAAAGAAATGCACGTGCTGCAGACGCTGCAAGTGTTTCCTGTTCTTTGAAATATTGTTCCTGAAAATGCTAACGAACATTATAAAATGTATTAGAGAAAGGTATTTTACTTGTTCATAAATGAAACGATTTCGACATAAAAGACAAGTTAATGGGCCACCAGTTAATGAGTGAAATTTATTTTCAAAAGTCATTTATTGATTTTCATTTTTTGAGTTTTGAGTTTTTCGTTCTGTTTCAGGCAGATTCCCTTCTTATTATCCACCATAAAAAATATTGTCCACACATATTAAAGATACTTGAAAATTTAGTAATCATTTACAGGGCGCTCACATAAAGCTTTATTCGCTTATATGAAAAAGAAAAGGCCCATTTAAACAATTTAGTGATATCAATTTAAAATGTCAGCTAATATTTATAAAAGGTGAAATTGTGCTCATTCATTTTTACATCTTATAGAGTGTAAGAAAACAGAGTTACAGCCCTTGAATTGAAAGTTAGGAATTACATGTACCCCTATCTTATTTAATTCTGTCTTTAAATTGAGGTCTGGTGTTGTCAACGGCCACTAGTACCAGATTAAACAAATTTCAACATTTAAGAATGGTAATGGTGAAATTTTGAATTCAGAAAACATTTCTCAGACATTGTACTTGTGGTCAACAAGTTCAAAAGCGAGTTAAAATGTCAATTAAGAAGATTGTAAGCCTTTTCCGGATATGAGAAAAGATAAAGTTGTTAACAAAATTATGCCAAATGAGATTTCGTAAATACCGGACAAAATAATGCAGTGTGACATGGTTTTGTAGAAAATATATATAACATTTGTTAAATTGTTTCCTTATTGTTATTCGTTTGTGCAGGTAACATTTTTATACATTTTGGTGAGTCTTAATGACTTAATTTGATACACGTGTTAATTGGGCCCACTGAATTAACAACTTAGTAATAGTTCATTATGTTTTAGTTGCTTAACAAATGATTACTATAGATATTTATTATTTCTAGCTTGCCAAAAACGTGTGTTTTTGTAATTTTGCTCCATATGTCACCTGGAATACCTCGTATTACATTTTTATAGTTTCATTCATTTATTATTTTCATTATTTCAACAACGTTGTAAGAGAGTTGTTAATAAAGACAGGTTTCAAATATTATATGTTATTTTGGTTTTGGAGTGATATATGTGGATATATTACCTGCTAAGATTTAATATCACCCGAGCCGTTAGGCGAGGGTGATATTTTATCTTGGCAGGTAATATATCCACATATATCACTCCAAAACCAAAAAATTAATTTTATTACCCTTTCGCTGCCGAGTTTAGACGTTTTTTTTTTAAAAAAATCATTGCTGTTTCAAATGAAACGTCGAAATAAGATTCCCTTTAGGGTACCTCTTCATCACAACATGACGTCACATAAATACATGACGTACTTTTCCCGTACCTAACGAATGTAAGCAAGAGAAAAGGAGTAGTCTATTGAACGCACTTTTTATACCCCCGCACAACAAAGTTGTAAGGGGGGTATACTGGAACTAGCTTGTCCGTCCGTCCGGCTGTCCGTCCGGCCGTCCGTCCGTCCGTCGGTTTTTTCTTGTCCGCCCAATAACTTAAGATTCCTTTGACCCTTAGTCTTCATATTTGGCATGGAGGTTAGTCATGATTAGTAGATGACCCCTATTGATTTTGAGGTCACTAGGTCAAAGGTCAAGGTCACAGGGACCTTGACTTCAAAAAGCTTGTCCGCCCAATAACTTAAGATTCCTTTGACCCTTAGTCTTCATATTTAGCATGGAGGTTAGTCATGATTAGTAGATGACCCCTATTGATTTTGAGGTCACCAGGTCAAAGGTCAAGATCACAGGGGCCTTGACTTCAAAAAGCTTGTCCGCCCAATAACTTAAGATTCCTTTGACCCTTAGTCTTCATATTTGGCATGGAGGTTAGTCATGATTAGTAGATGACCCCTATTGATTTTGAGGTCACCAGGTCAAAGGTCAAGGTCACAGGGGCCTTGACTTCAAAAAGCTTGTCCGCCCAATAACTTAAGATTCCTTTGACCTACAGTCGTCATATTTGGCATGGAGGTTAGTCATGATTAGTAAATGACCCCTATTGATTTTGAGGGCACCAGGTCAAATGCCAAGGTCACAGCGGTTTTGACTTCAAAAAGCTTGTCCGCCCAATAACTTAAGATTCCTTTGACCCTTAGTCTTCATATTTTGCATGGAGGTTAGTCATGATTAGTAGATGACCCCTATTGATTTTGATGTCACCAGGTCAAAGGTCAAGGTCACAGGGGCCTTGACTTCAAAAAGCTTGTCCGCCCAATAACATAAGATTCCTTTGACCCTTAGTCTTCATATTTGGCATGGAGGTTAGTCATGATTAGTAGATGACCCCTATTGATTTTGATGTCACCAGGTCAAAGGTCAAGGTCACAGGGGCCTTGACTTCAAAAAAGCTTGTCCGCCCAATAACTTAAGATTCCTTTGACCTACAGTCATCATATTTGGCATGGAGGTTAGTCATGATTAGTGGATGACCCCTATTGATTTTGAGGTCACCAGGTCAAGGTCACAGGGGCCTTGACTTCAAAAAGCTTGTCCGCCCAATAACTTAAGATTCCTTTGACCTACAGTCGTCATATTTGGCATGGAGGTTAGTCATGATTAGTAGATGACCCCTTTTGATTTTGAGGTCACTGGATCAAAGGTCAAGGTCATAGGGACTTTGACTTCAAAAAGTTTGTCCACCCATTAACTTAAGATTCCTTTGACCCACAGTCTTCATATTTGGTATGAATGTTGATCATGATATAAGGTGACCCCTTTTTGATTTTGAGGTCACTGGGGTCAAAGGTCAAGGTCACAGGGACCTTGACAAAAAGAAAGCTTTTCTTTCTCAATTGCTGAAGAATGTCCTCGTCCACAATGCATTGAGGTTTTTTGCATTTTCACATTTGAAGCATGTAGAATACATAACTTAGCAATGCACTGGCTTAGTAACCTCAGATTTGGCAGGGAGGTTGTCCTTGAGCTCTAAATGGCCGCTGTTGATTCTGACAAAGTGGTATGCGGGGGTATTCACGCCATGATAGTGGCAGTTCTAGTTTGTAATTAATATCAAGCTTTCACAAGGTCATATTTGTTTTCAATACTGATGGGAATATGTATCATTACTCTATTTTGGTAAATATTTATCATTTGACAGTTAAAAAGTGCTTGTAAATCGGAATTTACACCGCGTAAAATCGAACCGTACGCGCATCACCTCAGCGCATGTTGTTTTCAACGTTGGGTACCCAATGGGGAAATTTAGTCTGGCTCGGTTATATCAATTTCTTTCGGGTGATCAATATCCAATCAAAAAGGCGGAAAAAATCTGGAAGGGTAATAAATCTCGCTATTTCAATAGTTGAGAAAAGAAACACTAAACAATTCCATTTTAAAAGCCCGGCACCTTTCTTGCTGACTATACGGGTATCGCTAAATCCCTTGAATTGTCCAATCACGTAAACATTTATTCAATACCATCGACAAAACGAATGATCTTTCAGAAAAAAAAATTGTTCAGATTTGTATATAAAATTGTGTCTTAAAGATCCTTAAAGATCGTTCAGCACGACATAATTGTTGTGCTTGTGTTATTTTAGTTCTTTCTATTCGGCATCTTTCTTGTTGGGTGGTTCCAGTGTTCCTAACTTGAATTCTGTTGAATCACCCTTAGGATATGTGGCCTGCTTTTTAAATTTGTCTTTTGACGTCATATCTGTGATATGCAGGCTTCATAACCTCAGATCCCCTTTCAAAATTCCATTTTATTTAGTTCCGCCCATTGTTTTCTCGTTTAGGGCACATGCAGTTTTTTACTTGGGGACCATATGCCGCTTTTCATGGAATGGCACTAACGTGTCACATTGAAGGTTCCATGATAACCGCCATATGTACACATCTGCGGATGTTTCAAAATTATAAATTTACCAGTTCATGTTAAATGTTGAATTCTGCTTAAGCCGGTGCTAGGGGGCGTGGACGGTAGTTAGCACTTGTCAGTACCGTCCATGAACAGGCTCAATCAAACCGAGCCTGCAACATTTTCAATTTTGCCGTGTTGGGCTTTCTTTAGGGATTCTTATTTCTCTCTATTTTAGTAGCAAAGTAAAACGATTAAAAATGATATCTATAATAAATCTGTTTAAAGCATAAAAGAATCTTGGAGAAGATGCTGACTTCCATTAGAATTTAGATTCACATGCATAAAACTTATGAAGTTTAAACCAATCTTCAATATAAAAAACTGTATACATGTACAATGATTGTCAAAGAGAAAATATATGACAAAATTTAGTCACTATACGAGATACAAACATTATTGCGGTTGTAAATGTACCAAATGGAAACCAATAAAGCAGCAATACAAATATTGTATGGGCAAGTATGCAAGAAGACAGTTGGTCTAATAACATATATAAACTTTCGGGAAGTTGGTTTTTTCCAGCTAAAACTATGTGTTAATGTTACTTTGATATAGATAGCAATGTTTCATTGAGAAAAAATAAAATTGCATCTTTTGTTTATACTACTAATTTATATATACTGAAACAAAAAAGAAACTTTCTCCAAGTTTGAATGTAGATATGTTAGTACAGTTTTTCAATCCTTTTGAAACTCGATTTTTACGTTGACTAAACATATCGGGCTTTTATACGAGGATTAGCTGACCGATTTTGCAAACAAAACGAGTTTTACAATCTACTACATGTATATTAGTGTGTACATCTAAGTGGTACCCTTGAACAACTGGCACATACTTTGCGAAAGTTTCTTTTTTGGTTCATTATATAAATCTTAGTGTTTCATTTTTGCAAAGGCTGCAATCTGTTGGAGTCCTAATCATTTGATATTGCAACTATAAATATAAATATCAGTGTTTTACAAAAATGCAAGCCATTCTATTGGTCATCCTTTATAATTGTCACTTTGATAACAAATTTTTGAATACAAGTTCTTTTATATTTACAACAAACAAACGCTAGTTTAACAGGTTATCATTTCATAAGCTTTCCTGTCATTGGATTGTTGAAAGTCAAACAAATCGTTTAGGTAATCTATTTTATGTAACGTTTTGTTAACTACAGCAATGGACTGTCAGTCACAATTGTATTTATGGAAAAAGAACATTGTACTTTTTCACAATATGACACAATAGTTGGATTTATTACAGCCTTGTTTAAACTGTTATAATAACTCTATTTGCGGTATTTTTCACACTATTTAGAAGGAAATGTGATGAAAACTGGTTAGTACAGTTACTTCATCGGAATGTTGTTTTATTTTTTAGTACTTAGGGAAATTGTTTCTGGCATATTTAGAAGATGCTGGTGCTAGACAGCATAACAGCTTTTTCACTTATCCCCCAAGTCTGTTCATGTATTGTGTTGTTTAATTCCTTCTCCTTTTTATATTTTTTTGTATATTTATTTGATAATATGAACTGAATTAACAGTTTATGGAAGAGTCAAATAGCCAAAGCAGAAAAGTTTGTAACAACTTAAAGTGACATTATGCTCATTTTTGCATTGTAAAGTTGAGCTGAATCGAATATATATTTCACCAAAAGTTGATTTTAGAAACTGTTTAGGATAAAGTATAAATCTCACTACTGCCTTATCACACTTTCTATAAATTGCATGTTACAGGTAAATTCTGATGGATATATACAGAAAGTCGTACCACGTGATCATGAGTTATTAATCGTTATGCAAAGTAAATTATAAAATTGAAAGGAATAATGGCAAAATGTTAATTTATTTTGATTTTTCACCTTTTTTAACTCACTATAAACTTTTTGGATTTTGCATAAATGTCATTTTTTAACCTCCCCAATTTAATATTTAAAAAATCAGTTCCCCTTTTATACCCCTGAAAGTTTAAAATTTTTAAAACCGAATCGAAAAACAAAAATCCTTTTAAAAAAAGCTGTTGTTCAGATCGATCCCGTTTTAAATTATATCAAAATAAAATTTTTTTTTTTACAAAAAAAACGTAAATATATGAAGGATGGGATTACAAAGTCATTGTAATATCAATAACAAGCCGGGAACAATTTAGTTATACAATCTTTTTATTGTCAAATTAGATTCTGGTGACGGTTATTAGTTTTATAATGTCCGTTGTTCTTTACAGTTAATCTGCATTTGAAATTCCTTAACATACAACCAACGATTTTATTTCCGCCAAATCCTCTTTTGAATGTAATGTGAGACCAGTTGATAAGTTATTGGAAAGCATCTTTGATATTAAATACGTATAATTTTCTCAAAGTAAAAGAAAACATATCATTGTTGATTACTATTTTTTAAAAAAAGTAAATTTCACAAGTTTTGTTTGTTTTTTGAAACAGAAGGAATGTTTCAGTATACGGTACCATGTACACGTGTAAGCATGGGACATTAACATCAGTATGAATAAGAACATAATATGTTTGTTTATTCGTTGTTTGTTTTTGTTTGTTTGTTTGTTCGTTGTTTGTTTGTTTGTTTGTTTTCACGAAGGATGATTTTGGCTAACCTCTGGTGGGTGTTAAAAACCCCTTATAATCACGCAGGGATAAAGGTTGGCTGCACGAAGAAACGAAGAAATTTGAATTATATCCAACACAGTTTCTGCAATATAGCTCAACACATACAATGTGTTGATTTTGAAAAAAGGATAACGAAACAATTACAAAAATCATAGAGCTTATTTGGTTTAATTCCTCATCAAATGTAACTATGTTATTTTTATCATTTAGATTTGACGTAACAAATGATACCAATTCAATGATTTAAAATTATAATATTGACTTATCTTAATATAGTAGGTAATAAAATATATCGTACTTGTACTTGCAAAATCTGAAACAAAATATTACAGATTAATAGAATTTCATTTCCAATTAGTCAATTGAACTGCCAGTGATAAATATACCCTTGTAGCTATTTTTCTAGATTCCAGACAGTCCTAAGATCATAAGAAGAACACATCTTGAAATAGTCCATGAGAAATAATAGCAATTATAGATTTACTTGTGGCATTTCGTGATTGCAATAAAATTACAATGTGAGACACTATAAACTCTTCTGTGTATAGCAGTATTTAATAAATTTAGAATTATTCAAGCATTCGTTACGTGGCATTAACTGGTGAACAAGTACATAGGGAAATGATTAAGCCGCCCAGAAATAACTAGTGTTGATAAGTTGATTGTTTTTCCTTCATTTCTTGTAAAAAATTCTTATTTTGAATTGTTTACTTCTTAATCTTTTAAAATTTGATTTTTATCTTTGATTCTACTGCACATTTGCAACTAATAAAGTGCCTTTGTACGTGATTTCTATTTAAAAAGTTGTCTTCTGTAAGAGTACACATTTACATTTTCTTCGTTCAGACTTTAAAAAGTGTTGCATAAAGGTAAAAATATTTTCAACTATAACTAAAGCAGGAGACGATGCAAATGTAAAATTAAGATTATGACAAGACTCAATATGATTATAACTTGTAGAGGCAGATAAACTTTTATGAAAAACATATAAGACACTCTTAGTCTGGTCCGTAATATGAAATGCTTATTATCAAACTTAAAAGAAAACATAGGCTTATATTAACAGTGAACAAAAAACGCAAGCGATATTATGCATTCTGTTTTGCTGAACTATAAATACTGCAGATTGTTCGTTTTATAAAGCTCTTTTTAAGAAATTATTGTGTAGATAAAACAAAATACTATAACAAACAATATATACAAACATAGAAATGAAAAACTTTATGATGTCTTTGTTTATGCATCTTTTAATTCTATGCTTGGTATTTTATCATCAGTGAGTGCAAACAGTTCCACAAAATAGTCATAAAACTTGCAACATTCCAATTGTGTTCACTGGAAGGTGGCAGAAATTGATATCAATATTGCTTTAGTTATTTACCTTGCTAAATCAATTAAGAATGATAACGTTCAATGTGATTTGTAATTATTGTGCATCTGCATTTATCGAAACAGAACTAATTATATTAGTGACTGCCAAATGTTGCTATTTTGTCAGAAAAAAAAACAACAGCATACATTTACTTCATTAGGCAGGGAAAGATTATTGAACGAAACGAACACAACATGGTGTTGTTATAAATGAAATACACGTATATTAAGAATAACCTAGTGGTGATAATGTTTGGCTAAACTAAGTGAAGTATCATAGTTATAAGACACGCGTGACGACCTAAACAATGTTCGTTTTGAAAAATACAAAGCACGAGGGAAAATGCTTTTATTACGTTTGGTCTTTGTAATACATTCTATACATAGATATAATGCCTGAACATTTATTCTTTTCAAGTCTTATGATTGCACAGACTTAGGACAATTCATTAACGTACATCATAAATCACATACATGGATTACACCTAGTCGATCTATGGAAATAGCCTTGATGCTACCATTGTCACACGTTACTTGTATTAAGTTTTTTTATCAATGTGGAACTTTCTTGACCTAACCATATGAATAATCTGTTTTGATATCAACACTAACAATATAATAATTCTAAAAAGGGATTCCACTGGAGAGCAATAAACACAAAAAGGACTTAAAGCAACAAATGATGTTGTTAGCATGCTTTAATTGATATCATACATTTATTCATTTGAGGCTTTTTCACATTCTAATGTCTAAGGATAACATTTATTTATTTCGTATACATGTAATTTCGTATAAAGCACAGCTTTGTTATATACTTCGTAGTAAAACTGTTATGCTTTGTTAAATAGGTTTTTTCTGTCTTAATTTGAGGGCATTAACTGGTTACCAAGTTCAGGAGATAAAGTGAAGCATCTATTGGAAAGATCATTAATAAGCTGCTCCGGGAGAGTGTAGACTAGAAACATGTAGCTTAAGATGTCAACTGATTGTTAAAACTCATCGCGTGCACTTATCTAAACAGCGGGACAATGTCATATAATCTCGTAGGAAATGCAGTTATTTCACATCTTTGGTAAATAACAGATCTTTTCACAATTCCCGTGTCTAGTTTATTCATAAATTCTAGGAGGAAGACTCATGCCTTCATGTTTATAGACATGTTGCGCTCAATTATGAAAGTACGCGAGTAATAGAAACCTCTTCCTCTTAGAATATAACAGTAGGAAAATAATAAATAAAATAACAAATATCACTGCATTTGTAGTACTTCTGTATTCTTTAGATAATAAAAAGTGTGATCATATTGGATTCAATCGGCCATCTTGATGAGCATATTTTATGAACCAGCAAGTTTTTTTACTTCAACACTTTAATTACGGTGCTAGCGGGCGTGAGAGGTGTTGCCCTTTTATATCATTCCTCATGTACAGACTCAATGAAACGGAGTCTGAAGTTTTTATGTAATTTTGTTGTGACTAATGCTTCCGTGGAATCACATTTTATCAAGATTTTTATACTTCACAACAGCAGGTGTCAAATGGTGTGTGGCAGCTGTAAAATGTTGCCCCGAGCCTAACTTCAGTTTTGTTATTAGTCGCCGGTAGAAACCGACGACTATATTTGTAACAGTTTAATATTATACCTATGGTAGGAGAAGGCATTAATTTCTGTAAATAAAAGCATAACAATTACTGAACAATTAAAGACTTCTATTGTTTTCAGTAATCTCAAAGATTCAAACATACAATAATGTTGCTAAATGAAATGAAATATTCAAATACCGACATCGTAAAAAGCAACATTACAATATTTATAAAATGAATTAATGACGTATCCCTATGGACCAGTCATTGAATTTAGGGATGCTTTTACTTTTTTTAAAGTGTCAAGCGTTGCTATTTTATGATAAATAAATCATGCATGATATTTGAAATGACACTTCTAAATTATCTGGTTGTTTGTATCTTATGAGACCTATTCTATTTTTTATCTTGTTTATTATAAACAGTTTCTCCCAGAATCACGTGACTACACGTTGTATGTTATTGTTATGAAATCTATTAATAGTAACAAATGGCTGGCAAGATAGACATACAGGTAACATGTGAATGATAAAGCTGATAAAGTGCAAATCAAAGTAATTTTGTATGAAAAATCTCGGTATGACAGTAGGGGTCGGAATCGTATTGGATACACAGAGAAACTAATAAACCTACTTTTTTGTTGATAGTTTATCGCACTGAAAGGCAATTAAAACATTAACTTTATCGTATGTATAGTCTGATTTTATTAACCTGTCAATTATAAATACATTATAGGACTCATTTAAATAATCGATCCCATTTCGGTTTGGTCCGTGTAGTTTACGAGAATTAATGTGAAGTATATAAGTCATGGATTGAAAGTCACGCCAACTTTATGTGAAGGTTTTCGTTAATTCACAATAGGACAGTCGGTAAAGAGAATGCCTGATAAAGAGAGGTCTGTGGTTCGATCCTCACTGTTGCCATTGTTTTAGTATTCTTTCTTTATTTTTGCAGTGTATTTTAATGGAACAGACTTGTAGTGTGTTTTACGGCATTGAAAAGACATTTATTGATTTTATCAGTTTTAATTTTAAATATGAATTCTTAAAAAACATGTTATTTAAAAAGAGTATATACATAACAAAATATATTAAGTAAAACATAAAAAAACGAACAACATATATTAATCATATAATTATAGATTCAATAATGTTAAAGTATTAATAAGAAAAAAACATGGACCAACGCGGCCTCGAACTTAAAACACGTTTGGCACTTAGATTATAAACTCGTGATTACACTTATTTTAGAGATACAAATTAAATTAAATTCCATCGTACAGCGTAAATCTCACGGAACTTACCACATCTACCGAAGATTAATATACTGTGTGCATCGACCGTGTGTAATCAGTATGTAGTTGACTGGTTAATAAAACCAAACAATAACGACAGGAATATTGATTTCAGCTAAATAATATATTTTTTCGATAGTGCATAAGAATAATTTGTTTATGCAGACACCACTTTTACAGTAGAATTGCATTGTTTTATGCAATAATTAAGCATATATATTTTCATAGCCACTTTGCAAATATTCGATGATCGGTAATAATTTGTCGGTAATTATCGGATGCTGAAGAAAACCATACGTACAACGGTATATGTATAAAGTAGAATTACAAGTAGAATTATAATCATATCAATTGCTTTACAAGCCTCGATGACAAGGTGTTAGATTTTAAGTTAGTTTCAAATTGAAGACTGTAGGTTCGATAAAGTGATTTTTTTATGTTTTCTTTTATAATACTTTTTGTATTTTGCAAAACTTGACCGTTTATCAAAATTATGAAATAAAAAAGTGCTAGAAATGAAACACACGATTTATCAACTTATATGCTTATTATGTTTCATAAAGTTAAAAGATATAATAAAAATCAATTTATGAAAACTACACACAGGATTTGTCCGAGATTCGAACTTGCGCCTACTACATGTAGGTTACAACTTCGTGATACTTACCACTAGGCCATCGAGCAGTATTAATTGATATAATAATATATGTAATTATACTTATAATAAAATCGTTTACATTAATCATAATAAGTTATGTAAACAAACGAAACAGCTCTCGAAAATTATTGAGTCTCGGGTAAATATTGCCAAACAATACTTGCTTATTTAATAATGATAAAAGTTTCTTGACAAAATTGCTAAGCAAGTTTGATTCAAATGTGATGTTTTATTATAACATAAGATAAAAATTTTGCATAAAACTCTCATCAAGAAAGATATAATTGTGGCAAGTAAATGAAAACGTGTTTATGAATAAACATTACTCAACTTATTGTTCCTCTTTTCTTTATACACTCTATTAAACTGACATTTTCTTTTATTTATGATAATACAATCATATTTCTATCCGGCGACTTGATGCTTTAGCATCAAAATCTCAACTTGTATTTTTCTTGTCCTTCGAGATCATTGATTCCAGCACTTTTAAGTGTTGATAATTAAGTACCGCTCAATCCAGCGTGAGGGATGTTTTTCATTATCCCTCATTTATAGACTCAATCAAACCGAGTCTGCAATTTTCATTTAATTTTGTTGTGATGAATGCTTCCGAGGGATCACACTTTATCCAGATTTTTATGCTTTGTACAAAAGATGTACCGTAATTAAGCCCCATCATATGCATTTAATACAGAAATATGGCATCTGATAAATGAAGCATCAAACACATGTCATTCCTTGCAGATATGATGCATAAAATAATTGATTAGACAATTCATAATGTAAATCACGCGGGAATTTTCATCAATACTTATTGTTTTCATGATTATCTAACACTTACATACTCTTGCAATAAATATTTGAAATAATATATACTTGTTCTGATAACAAGAATTCTATGTAAAGCACGGTTACTAATGTGATTCTTTGTCAAAGCCAGTCATCTTATTAATATAAAATATTTAAGAAATCATACAATAGGTTAGTTTCATTATCATCATTTTATACCATATGTTTGGTATCTAAACCATGTGATGAAAACTTTTGCGCAGAAATCGTGTAACAGGTCAATTAGGAGCTGTACATTTAATCATGGTGAGGGCATATGACTATACAAAATAACAATGTACAATAAGGCTATGGAATAAAATCGAAATATGTTGAGAGGTTTAGTTCAATATGTCTGTAAACAACGGCTACTTTTGTACAAGTTTTTTTCATCATCATCATCATTGAGCAAATTTATAATGTCTTAACAGCTTCTAGTCATCTCGATATCTAAAATTTAAAATAAGTTATATACATGAATTTGCATTTATTGCTGTCTTTAGTTAACTAATCCTTCACCAGTAACTGTGAGGCTGTATTAGCCAACAGTATTTTAGTCATTGGAAACAATTGTCGAATGCGATTCACGTAAGTCGCTATGTATATACTACTGCTTGTTAATTACAATGTCTTCGCATTTATGCCAAAAAAGAACTCGAAACATCAATATAGAATAAGGTTATTCGTACGAAATGATCTTGTAGTTAGTAAAACAGTTTGTAAAGCTTAGCTCATCAGTTTTTTCCATTATAATTTTGCAAGAACTATTAAATTGCTCCAATGATCTCTATCAAAGACATTGGTAAATATTACTCTATCTGTTTAGTATCATTGTCATATTTAACAAAAGCAAATTTTAATGATCAAGGTACGAAGGCAATAAAATTTGTAGATTGTTTGTTGAAATTTAGACTGATGGATATATAGATGGACAAAAATATCTAACATTACCTCCTTTGGTACTAAGCTTCCAAAATGAAAAATAAAGCTATCGAGCAAACTTTTCTTTCAATGTTTGACAAAATTGATCAAATGGTCTTTAGAAATCTAATGTCCCCCAAAATGGCAAAATTGACGTGTTTCACACACGGTGTTGAATGAGACTTTTCAAAATTCATTTCATGATTTTAAGCATTTAAATGAAATCAACGTATTTAAGCAGTCGATAATGCGCTTCGTCCATTGTCGTTAAATTAACAAATTACCCTTCTGTTTAATATTCCATACATCATATTGTACAGCTCGGATAGCATATGTTTCTGACGTAAAGTGATAGTTAATATTTATACATTTACGTATCTCGTGAGCTTTTTTTAGATTAATTATTCATAGAATAAGACATTCACATGCCCCTTCCTTGCTATATATATATGATCAACATGTCTATGGATACATATTCCCTGATTTGTCCGCCGATTTACTACAGACATAGCCCTGGCTATCAATTTCGAGCTGTCGGTTCTGATTTATTTTCATTTTGCTTGATATAATTAACACGAATTTTAAAGCGAGTGTTTTACAAAAGAAATAATCAAGTAGTCTGGAGATAAACGTGCTCTATCCCTTACAGGGAAAGCTAGATTCTGTTCAGACTACAAACCTAATTTACAAAGCTTTACAAAATGGTGTAGACAAAATATTGTACGGTGTTGCCATAACAATGACAGAAATGTTGTTGAAACAACAATAAAATTTAGTTTATACGAATGTACGGAAGCCCATAAGTGCCATTTTGTCTTAGGAGTTTTGTCTTATGGCTAATGACTTATGTATTATGACTTTTGTCTTATGTATTATGACTTGACAAAAAGCGGCAAAAAGACAAGTTTCATCTAGTGCACTCATCATGGCAGATTTTGGAGGTAAATCTGATAGTGAAACAGCAGAGGTTTAGGGAAGTGTTGAAATTTAAACAGTATGACAGTTATATATTTCTCTTTACTTGTATAATTATCTCCCTTACAAGGTTAGGGTTCGAATATGGATCATCTGAAATGAAAAAAGTAGGTCACAGGGCACAATAATCATGTTAACTGTGTTTATGTATCAAGCTATTTGCAAAACTGACACATTTTAAAACATGTGTGAAAATTTATTCTGTATAAAATATATATTATATTTTCAGGTAAATGCGAGTAGTAAACGTTTTGAGGTACTAGTACAGAACATAGCAGGCTAAGACCCAGAAAACATTGGAAAAGATAAACTTATGGAGATTCATAGATGGTAAACACATTTGACATTCGGCTTCTACCGAATGATGATATTTTATCGAATTAATTCTTTCTAGTTGAACACTATATGTGAATATTAGAAATACTGATACTGAAGAAACAAGAACCATATTTTTTAAATTCAAAATATATAATTGTTAAATTCATATCACATAAAACATAATACGAAAGTCATTATACATAAGACATACTACAAAATTCATTATACATAAGACATAATACAAAAGTCATTATACATAAGACATACTACAAAATTCATTATACATAAGACATAATACAAAAGTCATTATACATAAGACATAATACAAAAGTCATTATACATAAGACATAATACAAAAGTCATTATACATAAGTCATAATACAAAAGTCATAAGACGTAAAAAACAAAATATGTCAAGAAAAAAAGGCTTAAAGTACATAATAAGGTTAATGCTAATATATATATTAATATATAAATGTTGGCTCTGTAAATTTGTCCAAGTTAAACTTTTTTTGTAGGAATATCAGGGTAAAGTTTGCAAATAAACCCCTTATCAGCAAATAATAATTCGACTAACGTATAGCAAATTTTGATGTGAGTGACACGTGTCTTTCCCTCATCATTAAATAACGGGTAGATCCTTGTTGAATAAAAAACACAGACAATTTAAACATCATATTTCTAGATAAATATAGATAAAAGTATTGGTGTTTTTTCTTTTAATTATCATTGATAACCTTTTTTTGCAGAAACAGCTGGGTTCTGGGAGGCATTTCACATTAAAAATTACAGTTTGGACGACTATGAAATTCGCAGGAAATTTTGGCAAGTGACAGCATGGACGGAGAGAAAGAAGTGCAAGAATAAACGAGATCAATAAAAGAGAAAAAAGTGTTCAAATAATTATAAGTTATGCAACTAGAATTTTTTCAGATGAACAAAATAATAGCTATGGAAGTGAACTTGTCAAAACATAAAAGTGACATTTCAAAATAGATTTGTAATGCCAAATATAAAGATCTTATCTTCAAACATACTTAAAATCTATATGTGTGTTTCAACAAAATAAGTTGAATTTTTGTTTTATCATTATCGCGAAAAGAGCCTAGTTTTCGTAGTTTAGACCTACCGGCCATATTGTATACATTGTATAACATTTTTGTAATACCGCTGTGATGTCAATGTTGTTTAAGATTTTTGGACAATGGCTGAATTTACCATTTCCATAACTGACAAATTGTTTTGATTGTAATTAAAAGATAAGATAACAACATCAATTTTGTTTCTTTTGATATTGAATTTATTGCATGTCTTGATTTTATTAAAGATATAATTAATTGCTCACACAGATGCATAGTTTTATTAATACATAAGTCTTTAAAAAAACAAACAAATACAAACTCAATACAAGTACAAATGTTGCTGCAATGCAGCAATTGAAGCTCCGCGCAAAAAAATGTGCTCATTACAGATACCTTACCAATTTATTCCTACGCACAGGTCATGTTATATTCAGATTAAGTACTATTGTTGATTGTTTCCGAATGTTTTGTAAACCATTTTTTGCATAATTATACTTATCTTATGCACTGTCCATAATTAAAAAGAGGGGAAAGATATTTGATATAAAAAAATGCTTTCACCGATGCCTACCTGGTAAGGAAAGTAATTCCATTGTATACAAACAAGACTTACAAGACTTGTAAATGTTATGTGACAAGACTGTAATGTGTTCTGTTTGTGTCACTACTGTAGTCAGTAACATAAGATGATAAAAATATCAAAGTCTGTTTTATTATTATTATTATTGTAACAAATATACAAATATTAACAAAAGGAACTAACATTATAATATAGTAATATTACATGCATTTTTTTTCATGTCAAATTAAAAGAAATGATTTCTTTCAATACTGAAAGTAGAACACACTCTGGAATGAAAAAATGGGAAGAATTTCAAAAAGACCAAATTCAGGATTTTTTTTGTTTGTTATACACGCGTTACATGGTGATACAGTATTTATCAATATAATAGAAGACTGTCACCTGAATTTTAGGTAGGTATGAGGAAATTCACTAACATCATGTTCGTGCGTCTCGACAAAGATATGAAAGCTATTTGACATTGGTAATATATATAAAAAAACTATTGTTAATTAATTTATTGGGAGATCAATATATATTATTATTGAATTGCTTTAAAGCCATTCATAAAAAACATTACAAACTGCAGATCAAAGTTTCAGTTGTTGTCATGATATATATATCTATAGCCTATGCTTAATGCGGGTCCATCCGCTCTTAAGGCCACAAAATGCAGCTTTCCCTGTCGAACACGGACCCCCGAACATGTCACCAGTCATACCCTTAATTTTTTTCTTTTGTACAAAGTGGTATGCTGTACCAATGACGCTAATGAAATGTAAACTTATATACTAAAGTTTAATTATTTCAAAACAACCAATATATCAACATGTTATTATTAAACATTTAATTTCATAAATATAAATTAAAAATAATTTTCAAAAGCAAAATTGTTAAAGTATTATGCCTGAAATCTTCTTTATATTGACAAATTCAATCACTAATAGTATACTTGATATGCTGTGTGTAAATGTAATTCAAAATGTAACAAATTATAATGTCATGTACTACTCAAAAAGGGAAATAACAAATTTATAACCTAAGTGTCAAAAATCAGAACATTTATAGCTATTTATAATTTTCGAATTCATGTACAGCAAAACTGCTTTCCGGTTCTTATTCATTAATATGACATGCTGCGAATCACCGACGGGGAAACCAATATAGAAACCGAAAGGAGTTCTTGAATGCGGATTTACTTTTAGCTGTAAATCGAAAGGATTTATTGATCAAATCAGGGCCCATGGACAAATAAAATAGTAAACACAAATAGCTCCGCGCCTGTGGGCGCGGAGCAATGAAAGTACACTCGTAATACCCTCTTTACAGTTCAACGTGAATAAAGTAATAGTACACATACACAACTTCGTCAATAACTTCCAGTAGTTGCCTGTATAGTTCTAGTGCACCTTGTACATCCATTGGAATGCGAATGTTGGTCTTTAGTATTATTGCTAACTTTTGAATGCATATAGTCCTGTGTATGTCGTCCATTTCGCAACAAGCATCAACATCATGTTGATCTACAATCTTTCCACAATTGTGTGCACCAAATTATTCCGGTAGAAAGTAAATCAAAGTACCATTTGGTATCTCAGGACTCTTTTGTTTATGTATGGTAAGTAGGTTTCAATTCACCGCTATTCTGTTAATCTTGGCCTGAATCAAGTGTATGAAACATAATTTCAATCATTCACATTACCATACTAGTGTCTGTCTTTTTAATCTCTGAAAAAAAAAGAAAATTCACCTTTGAATTCATTTACGTCTTGTATCTCTATTCATTGAAACTTTTTTTTTCAGAAATACAACTTCTATAGGATTCGACATATTATTTGTTAAACGTCTCCAGTGCTTCAAGATAATACATGGCGATAACTGCAAGGCTGTTGTTACTTTGTGACACTTCAAGTCTCAGTAACCTAATAGCACCGTGTATGCAAAAGTCTGGTTTCAGTTTATTGTTACCGTCTACGTGTTATACATTACTTGAACCCTTTATTAGTGCGTCTTTTCATTCTGTGGTCTTTCCAAGTAATAATTCAATTAGGACCAATAGTTGTCAAACTGTTGTATCCCAGACAAAGCCTCGTGCTATAAAACGCGAACATATTTATTAAAGATATCTGAAAAACAAAGTACATAAGCTATTAAACTATTATTAATAATTCATAAGATGTCAGACAAAACCATTATTTGTATGTAATGTATTAAAATGCTGCTGTATAATGTATCTTTTGAAATTCTTTCAACTGCTCGTATGTAATAGTTTCGTTTTTTATTGAAATTAAGCCATAGTTGCCAGGAGATGAAAGCTTGAACGTAGACGGAGTTTGGTTCGCATAGAACAATAACAGCTACTTTGTTGGTATGATGGTAGAATCTATAGCTATTGTGTTGCTAAGGAAAACAATTGTGCCACGCATGTAAATTAAGTTGTATCTCTATTAAATTGTAACATAACCGAAGTATTTAATTATGACTAGATTAGAAATATTTCAGCTAAAATTTAGGATTTTTGTTTTGTTTTGTTGTAGTTAAAAGTGACATTATGCTCATTTTTCATTGTCAAATTGACTTTAATTGACTATATATTTCAATAAACTGGTGGTTATAATGGTGATTGACCAACACATGATATTGAAAATGTTTAGGGTAAAAAATAAGTCTACCTTAATATATAAAATGACTGCCCCACTCTTTTTATAATTGAAAGTTACAGATACATTCCGATGGATTACACACATTTCACAGGACCTAGTAAGTTATTTATCGTCCATGTGAAGAAAATTATAAAATTTAAAGGAATTATGATAAAATGTTAACTTATTTTGACTTGCATCTGTTCAATCTATTTCTATCCATGGATGGACATAATGTCACTTTAAGGCAATTGCACAGTTTTAATGCCATATAACTGGTGTTCCTGGATTGTGTACCAGTACTAATATCTTCTCCACGAGCTAAGCGGGCAGGATATAAGTAACAAGATGTCTGTTTTAAGAACAAGAGCACCAAATACAGGTCTTGAATATTAAAAATTACTTAATGCTTTGAAAAGAAGTTAAAAGCGGTATAACTCTATAAAGCCATCAATGGAATCAAAGTTCCAAGTTGTTATGCATACAATTATGTCATACAGTTTTGGAAAATAATGAAAGAGATGCCAGGAGGAGTAACGTTTACAAAGTAAAGTATTTCACAAAATTGGGAGTCTCGTTAAAACATTCTTTTTCCATTAATTTTACAGGAAAGCCTTTCAGAAGTTGTCATTTCATAAACATAATAATTATGTAAAACTGTTCACAATTCAACACTTATCAATGAAGTCTTCTTTTCTCATTTTGTACCCTTTCTATACGCCGCAATGGCTGCACGTAATGAAACTATTATATTTCAATTTACCGCCTTTTTAGTGTACATCTGACATAAGTCATAAGGCTTAAGACAAAAGTCATAATACTTAAGTCATAAGTCATAAGACAAAACTCCTAAGACAAAATGGCACTTATGGGCTTCCGTACGAATGTGTTATAGTTCGGTGGTATTAGAAGTTATTAGCTTATTGAAACACTCTCGAACCAAGCAGTACTTAGCAATGATTGTAAAGTTTCTTACAGTTGCCTTTAACGGCCGGAGATTAGCAGTCCGACGAGTTAACCCCTCAGCCATGCCGCCACAACAAAGGTTACACCAGTATACATATATATAGACAAAATATGTGATAGAAATAATAGGATAGTGCAAAAATTAAGTAAACTGTTTGGAGGATGCACGGCTCTTCTCACAAAATGATAAAAAATTATGCAATTTCATAGCTCCGATTGTTTTGTCTTTTATTTTAAGGAACCCAATCCAGTTTGTGTTTTTTTTCTTGTTGAAGCTAGCGCTCCCATTCTCAATTATCAAGAAAAAACGGTTATGGAACGAATTATTAATATTTTTATGTAATGAAATGAGAAATAAGGAAAATAATTTTGCAGCTAAAAAACAACAACATTCTGATTATCGATGAATTATTATTATCACAGTTTGTTCATTATATAAAGGACTTTCTCAAGAAAGTCATTTTGAGCATCGCATTGAAACATTTATGCAAACAGAGTAGTTTTACTTTTACACGTCATTTTATGTAATCAGAATTACCGCGCGTCCTTTAACAAGAAATCTAGACGACATACTGATAAGCACGTGTTATATTTATTCCATTTGCTTCTTTTGGAAATGGAAATACTGTTGATATCTTTTGTTAGTATGATTGCCTGTCCTTCTGTATGATGCATTGCAGTACACAGAAAAACAAGTATCACATTTAATCCATTATGATGGAATATATTTTATTGTTAGCAAGCATATGTGTCTTCTGGGTGGCCTGTTGGTGAGGCTCGGTTGTGTTGGGTGCTGCGCGTTCTGTCCTTGCTGATTTTTCTTCTCGATTTTTCTTCTCTTTTTTCTTCTTTTTCTTCTTCTTCTCAGAATTAATAGTGTTCTTGTCACTGTTATTCCATTTACATTCCCTTTTAAATAAATGAATCGGCAATAAGTCAGAATCTACGGACTTACTCTATTCTCTCTTTTATTTAATCCTACAAAGAACATTTCTGCATATTACCGTATTATTCCGTACGCCGTTATCCATATATTAGACATGTTAACAACTTCCGCACGAAAGCAATGCACGTGCTGCAGACGCCGCAACTGTTTCCTGTTCTTTGATATATTGTTCCTGAAAATACCTATAACCAATGTTATGAAATGTATTAGGGAAAGGTATTTCACTTGTTCATAAATTAAACGATTTCAACATTAAAGGCAAGTTAATGGGCTGTCAGTTAATGAGGGAAATTTATTTTCAAAAGTCATTTATTGAATTTCATTTTTTGAGATTTTCGCTCCGTTTAAGGCAGATTTCCTTCTTATTATCACCATTAGAAATATTGCCCACATAATATTAAAGATGTTTGAAATTTAGTAATAATTTATAAATGAGGGCATTTTCATTCTTTTATCCCTCTTCTTTTAAAGACTTCACATTTTCATATTTTTTTTACATGTTGAAAATGTTAAAGCAGATTTGATTTGATACTCATATAAATGTATGCTTATATTTATAAAATGTGAAGTTGTGCCCTGATTTATTGTTACATCTAAGTGTTATAAAACAGAGTTACAGCCCTTGAATTTAACTGAGATCATGTGTAGGGAATTATATTTACACCTATCTAATTTATTTAAGTCTTTAGACTGAGATATTGTGTAGGGAATTATATTTACACCTATCTAATTTAATTATGTCTTTAATCTGAGATATTAAATTGTAAAGGGAATTATATTTACACCTATCTAATTTGATTATGTCTTAAACTGAGACATTGGATAGGGAAGTAAACACCTAATTCAATGATGTGTTCTGCCTTCGCTTATTGGGGCAGAATCTTTCACAATGGGGAATATCTAGATATAAAAATATAAGAAAGTTTAATCCACTTTTCCAGCTTTTATTTAATTTGTTAACACATATATTTTAATCAGGCAGAATGATCTAATATAAACATAATATTAAATTCTAACATATCAATGAAAGTAAGTTTTACATTCATTTACTTGAATTGCTTAATTATAAGACAAAAATAGATAATATTCAAATATAAAGTAACATCTTGTTACCTGAAGTTTTTAACAAAGTTTTTAACATAATATTTTCAAGTATTCAAAATAAGAACAGCTTAGTGTTCTTAACTAAATTTTAGTTGTTTAACATCAAACATTTACAAAATGTACATAGAATAAAATACAACTTACCTAGATATAAAAATATAAGAAAGTTTAATCCACTTTTCCAGCTTTTATTTAATTTGTTAACACATATATTTTAATCAGGCAGAATGATACTGCCAGCAGGAAAAGGGATCTTTTAAGGGGTTCTCTCACTGTCCATTGGTTTAACTTAGTTGACCAATAATTAAACATTATTTCTGGAGAGGCGGAACTACAAGTTCTGGCTTAATTCTGAAAATACTTGAGAAATAACTTACATATTTTCTAATCACTATTAGTAAATTTATTTGTCTATGTTTTTAAAAGAATAAAGTTTATCACAGATGCTAATATAACAAGCATTTTACAATTCTTTGTCTAGTGTAAAAGGTTTTTAGCACATTGGCTTCTCTGTAACAACATGTCACCTATTTGAGACATTCTAATTGACCACCTAAATGTACTTGAGATTTAACAAAGAAAAAGGGTATAATTTAGTTTTATCATTTATAGATTTATGCCTAATTTTGAAATCAGAAAATACAAAATAAAATTTAAAATGAAATTAATCAATACAAATATTTCACTCACTTATTTAATATACACAATATAAAATATAACAAGAAAATAGCTAATTTTTCATAGCATGACACGACCTCCCCCCTGAAATTACTTTATTCCTATAAAGTGTAAACGTTTGTTTGTCGGACAGTGAGAGTTCTAGGTAAGTAACGACAAAATATACAAATATAAACATGACTGCAAAAACACCAAAATTGTGAAACGTACTAATAATGTATACAATAATGTTGTAATATAAGATAGAAAGATTAAAACCAAAATAATTCCATATTGGAAATAAGTAATATCTTTTTCCCTGTTATCAACATCATGTAATACAAAGTTTGTGAAAAATATATATGTACATGTATCATACAGACTTTATAAATCAGTATTATAATAAAACAATACAAAGAAAATACATCAATAAAACATTTCGCAGAATATTTAGGTGCTTATTTCCTTAGTTCATATCAGGCAAATGGTTTGACAAAGGTATAAGGAGTTGACCATGTTGGAAATAAAAATAAACACAATATGTAGAACTCAAAATCTTTCTTATCTTTCTTGATGTTAAGGGTGAAACATGGTGCTGTTTTTGGACACTGACTAATTTTCCTGAAAGTTTGTTTGTCAGGTGGCAACAGTCCCAGTCAAATGACAGAATTGGGTACCAAAAACCTCTGTTAGAAATACAGTCAAGGGTTTGTGGTACATAAGCACGCCAGTAGTTTGGACACAAAGACAAATGTATTAAAGGAATTTGTACACAATCTTTTCCATTCGTTAATTCAACAACAAGAGAATTTGATGTTTTCCGTTGTTTAAGAAGGTATATTGTAACAAACACAATGAATAAGAAAGTACAAATTGATAGTGCTAAGATATAGTGTTCCAATTGAATATTTAATGTTTCGAAAAAATTAGGTGCATCAGTACTTGTAACTTTCTTTTGTTTATAAATAAATGATGGAACAGTTGAGGCTGAAACATGTTTCATTTGAGTACTTCTCAAAACAGTTACCATAATTAGAAAGTTTCCTTTCAGTTTAAGTGAAACAAAAATAAGTATAAACAGACATAAACCTGCCACAGCTGTTGTACAATACAATAAATTTCATCTGTGGATAGCCAAGAGTCTTCAACTGTTTTGTCCAGCTAGTAGAGGTTTCAGTTAATGTCTGAAATGCTATAGCATCATTCTTAGCAACTTCAGCCATTTTTTGTAGACTTAGATGAGACTTTCTGTCATCAGTTATTATTTGATTCATTGAGTGATTGTATAGCCTAAAGTGTGGTACTTCAATATTAAGTGGGTTTTTCAAAAAGTGAGTTACTTTCAATAGATTGTATTGAAGTATCATTGAAGAATTGTTGTAGAACTGCCAAATTTATGGGGTGTAATTTAGAAATTTTGTTTCTTTGACAATTGACAATCTTTGAGGTAAGAACATATTCTTAGCTGTAACTGAACATTGGCATGGTAGCAGATATTGTACAAAAATTACATCCAGTTACCATGTGCCTAGATGAATTACATATGAATTGTAATGTTTCAATTTTATATACACATAATACTTGTTTTAGATAAGACAATCATGTTTTGGATTTATATGATCTAAAATAAATCTGAAATTACAATTTTGTTTTACCATAGCTTTATCATTCTGAAATACACCAAGGATACAATTTGGAGTTGTTATTGGTGTAAGAACTTTATTAAATTTACACAAAAATTTAAAATTGTTCATTTTACAATTTGCAAGATCATTTTGATTAAATGTTGTATAAAATTGGGAATCATGTGTCATAGCAAAAAGTTGAGGTAAACCTATTAACTGGGTTGCATGGTTTGTAGAGTCATTTACTGGTACAGAAAATGACTGTATATTGTACAAGGTTAAAGGTCTTTTGAATGGAACAATAGGAAGTTTTAGGGCAACATATAACCTTGACCCTTTTCGTACATAAACTGTTTTTACGTTTTCATATATGTCATTAATATCTGTATATACAAGATGAAAACCATTAAATTTGTTATGAATTATTGTCTGAATATCATGTAGTGCTTTTGACATTGTATTTGTATGAATTAAATGAGGAGAAAGCTTGCCTTCTGTCATGCTATGAAAAATTAGCTATTTTCTTGTTATATTTTATATTGTGTATATTAAATAAGTGAGTGAAATATTTGTATTGATTAATTTCATTTTAAATTTTATTTTGTATTTTCTGATTTCAAAATTAGGCATAAATCTATAAATGATAAAACTAAATTATACCCTTTTTCTTTGTTAAATCTCAAGTACATTTAGGTGGTCAATTAGAATGTCTCAAATAGGTGACATGTTGTTACAGAGAAGCCAATGTGCTAAAAACCTTTTACACTAGACAAAGAATTGTAAAATGCTTGTTATATTAGCATCTGTGATAAACTTTATTCTTTTAAAAACATAGACAAATAAATTTACTAATAGTGATTAGAAAATATGTAAGTTATTTCTCAAGTATTTTCAGAATTAAGCCAGAACTTGTAGTTCCGCCTCTCCAGAAATAATGTTTAATTATTGGTCAACTAAGTTAAACCAATGGACAGTGAGAGAACCCCTTAAAAGATCCCTTTTCCAGCTGGCAGTATCATTCTGCCTGATTAAAATATATGTGTTAACAAATTAAATAAAAGCTGGAAAAGTGGATTAAACTTTCTTATATTTTTATATCTAGGTAAGTTGTATTTTATTCTATGTACATTTTGTAAATGTTTGATGTTAAACAACTAAAATTTAGTTAAGAACACTAAGCTGTTCTTATTTTGAATACTTGAAAATATTATGTTAAAAACTTTGTTAAAAACTTCAGGTAACAAGATGTTACTTTATATTTGAATATTATCTATTTTTGTCTTATAATTAAGCAATTCAAATATTTCACTCACTTATTTAATATACACAATATAAAATATAACAAGAAAATAGCTAATTTTTCATAGCATGACAGATGTCTTTAAACTGAGGTCTGGTGTTGGGAATTATATTTACACCTATCTAATTTAATTATGTCTTTAAACTGAGGTCTGGTGTTGGGAATTATATTTACACCTATCTAATTTAATTATGTCTTTAAACTGAGGTCTGGTGTTGGGAATTCTATTTACACCTATCTAATTTAATTATGTCTTTAAACTGAGGTCTGGTGTTGAAAATTCTATTTACACCTATCTAATTTAATTATGTCTTTAAACTGAGGTCTGGTGTTGGGAATTCTATTTACACCTATCTAATTTAATTATGTCTTTAAACTGAGATCTTGTGTAGGGAATTATATTTACCATTATCTAATTTAATTATGTCTTTAAAAATATGCTAAATGTCCATGTGAAAATTGCATATAGAACTTGGAATATTAGCTTTTCATAGCTGATATCTGGTCACTATATAAATTACTTCTTGCTTAAATGCAGCATATGCTGCTAGTGTCTGTTGCCCTTCAGTAACTACAAACAAAAACAATCATGTCATATACATATATATTAATATAGTTCTTTGATTGATGTATTTATTAATTATCATGATAATTTCATAATGATAATCATCACAATAATTTCTAAACTTGTTAATTTGTGCCGGAAAATATTTCAGTACCTAGACTATAATAGGCACAATTCTGCCTAAGACTGCGTTTAGTGATAATTGTTGCTAATGTTCTGTTAGCTGGTACATTTTTTATAAAGTCAAGTCAAGTCAAATTATACCTTTATATACTATCCATGTATCACATTTGAGTATGTTTGTTTATTGATTTCTCGTAGAATAAGCAGTTAATGATTATGGCAACAAATAGTATTCTAGTTGAATGTCATGAGTTGCTGATGGAGGGAACAAAAGTCTCTCATAATTAAGTGAACACAAATAATGCAAACTTTACTGCAAAGCAAAGTCTCTAGTGTTGGTTATAATTAGCTGCTGCTGATCCAAAAATTGTTGCAGGAGATTTAAAATGTCATTTCATTTTTTAATTAAAATTTTCTTTGATCTTTACCTACTTTAACATTGACTACTGGAATTTAAAGTTTAGGAGATAGTTGTTATACCTGATATTGGATTGGAATTGATAAATATCTTTTCCTTTTTTTTTGCTGTGTGAAATATTACATGAGTTACATGTTACTAGACAAGTTTTTCAAAGCAAGATTTCATGTTGGAAAGCATTTATTGCAGGGGAAAAAAATCACCAAGGAAATGGTTTTAATTGAATTTCTACAGTGAATATTCATATGGAAATTAAGTTAACTACATTGTTTAATTAAGAGTGCTGTTTTTTAAATGGAATTGATATGGATTCTATATTCTGGAGTTAATAAAAGGATACAGATTGGGGGAATAAAAGTGAATACTATCTGGGAAAACTGATGTTTTATGTGTCATCACTTTGTCGGCCATACGCTGTTGTGAATTTCTGAACATAAACTATTTGATTATTAATTGTATGTACTGTTAAGTTAGGTCTGCAAGTGGGCAAACTAGAAGGACAGGAGTTTGGATGTAACTTAGTTGTGACAAAGGTTTCCACAGTTACTAGTTGATTTATTTTGTTGGAATATTGTAGAGGTTGATGGATAATGCAAGATTTATAGGTTCGTTTGCCAATAGGCAATCTATTTGGAATCTTGGATGTGAGAAAATTTATTGTTATTCCCACAGAAAATAAATTGGAGTAATATTTATATGCAAATTTGTTAAAGGATTTATATAAGGAATTTGCATAAACTGTGTTAGGTAAGACACAATATTTTATCTTTGACAGCACAATTTTTTACATTTGTTTATCCATAATATTTACAGATATACAAAATTATTGGGGTTTTTTTTATTTCAAGTACCGGTAAAGGCCAGTGTTTCGATGTCTGGTAGCTAGTTGTCAAACAATTTCAGTTAAAGATTAAGCATTTCCAACAAACCACCAGCTGTTATTTTTACTATTTAAATGGTGTAAATAAAATCTTTCTGTACAGACAAACCTGCAGTAAGGAACACCACTGATTAAAGACCACTCTTATAAATTTACTTGTCTCTTGGGCCAGAATTTTTATAAATTTCTATTGTACAATTATAGTGCAGAAAGTCTCAGATTTTGAGCACAGCTATATACAGTCAAGACAGTGTTGACTGTTCCTACCATGGGAACACTATCTTTGTTAAATTCGAATCAGGTTATGTAAACACTGTCTTGTAAGATACATTTAACACTGCATAGGACACTGTCATTTGGCAAAGGTCTGTTCCAATTCAAATAATTAATAATCAAGCACCCTCATACCGATCGGAATGATCGGCTTTTATTATGAACAACTATAAAAGGCTCGAGAAGTTGCTGTCGCCCTTTCACAAAATCTGATTTCATTCCATAAAAGGCGCTGCACTTAGGCGCGGACGCCAACAAGTATTCAAGCAGGTCTAAGTTGATGAAAGTTTCTGCCAATATGGTAATTGTCACTGTTTGTCCATCCTTCCCATATTTTTATCTGAAGCATAACTCAAAAACTATTTAAGCTCAAAGCTATAATCAGGCTAGCTGACAGCCAGGTCAGCAGTTTGACCTGCTTTATTGTTACTTTCATTTTTCTATTTGTTACAATATGTTACAATATGTTACTTTTTTCACTGTCCAATGGGAAGTTTTAGAATGATAGGTCTTATCTTAAAAGTGGTTTAAAGCTGGCTTGGTGTTTGATCTAAAATCTCCATTATTGCAATAATGTGATTATTATATTTACCAATCTCCTTCATATATTTCATTAAATTCGCCAATGTCACAAATACAGGTCAACGTAACTATGTTCATTCTTATATAATTGAGCAGACTGCGGATGCGCAGGTTGGTCTGGATCCATGCTGGTCGCAAACGCATTACATTGGTTTTGTTGTGACGCGGCTCACATATTATCTGTTATGCTGCAGTGAATTGCTTTGATTGGAATTTGAGCCTGTTCATTTTTATTTCAAAAGAAGTTCAGGTTAAAAATACTCTAGAACTGAGCAGCTTGTAAATTGTACAAATTTGTAGGCTGACAAATTTGCAGACAATCCTAGCATGATACATGTGTCTAAGCAGAGCTATTATTTGGTATTCAAAATGTTACAATAAATATTGTAGTAACTCCTAATGCTAATTCAAGTGATAAAAGTGCATGTTTGCAGCAAATATAGCACTGACAATTGAATAATTGATTAGTTGTGATATTTTTGTAACTGGCATATCAGAATTTCTTATCAATAAAATTTACATGTAGACATAGTAAAGATTGAAGCTGAACAATGGCGAACTGTAAAAGGATATTAAGTTCATTTGTACTCTTTTGATATAATAAGTCTTGAGTATGTATTAATGGGAAATATGATAAGGATAAAAAATACCTTTTAGAGAGATGGTTAAATGATAATAAACTATTTACTTATATTTATTTATGGTGACAAAAAGTACCTTGGCTCTTATTTAGCCTAGTTATGAAGACTTATTTGAAAGTTAAAGCAAATTGGCAGTTTTGAATTGCAGATAGGGCAAATTGATTATTGAAATAGTAATATATAATTATACATCAGTATTACACAGTTCCCTATAACAATATATTGGCTAATTAACAGCAACTTATTGTTTGGTTTTATTAACCTGTCAATTACATACTGATTACACGGTCGATGCACACAGTATATTAATCTTCGGTAGATGTTCGGTAAGTTCCGTGAGATTTACGCTGTACGATGGAATTTGATTTAATTTGCATCTCTAAACTAAGTCTAAGTGTTCTTGTCACTGTTATTCCATTTACATTCCCTTTCAAACAAATGGATCGGCAATAAGTTAGAATCTACGGACTTACTCTATTCTCTCTTTTATTTAATACTACAAAGAACATTTCTGCATATTACCGTATTATTCCGTACGCCGTAATCCATATATTAGACATGTTAACAACTTCCGCACGAAAGCAATGCACGTGCTGCAGACGCCGCAACTGTTTCCTGTTTTTGATATATTGTTCCTGAAGATACTAACGAGCATTATGAAATGTATTAGAGAAACGTATTTCACTTGTTCATAAATGAAACGATTTCAACATTAAAGGCAAGTTAAATTGGGCTGTCGGTTAATTTCAAAAGTCATTTATTAAATTTCACTTTTTGAGTTTTTCGCTCTGTTTCAGGCAGTTTACCTTCTTATTATCACCATTAAAAATATTACCCACACATATTAAAGATGCTTGAAATTTAGTATTAATTTATTAATAAGGGCATTTTCATCCTTGTATCCCCAGGGGCCCCACAGACACGTTGGGCGTGGAGCTCCACTCATCTTTAAATAGAAATAAAATGTATATTTTTCAATCCCAGCACATGTACTTACATATCATTAAAACTTAATAATATAAGCTGTTTTGAAAAATTAATAATATTATAAACATTGAAATATGATTTTTTTTCATAACAGCTGATATAAAGTTTTAATAGTAACAAGTTTTTTTCAAGCTTTTTAAAATGGTTCACATATTTTTCCTAAATTATTTATATATACTGGGATCCTACATGTTTACCGGACAATCAGTTTACCGGACAAAATCTATTCCTGTCAAGTAAGGCTTTATTTTTTGCTTCGATTCAAAGATCATCCGGTCTGAATCGTATACACACTTTCTATTTCAAAGTAAATAACAACTAAACCACTCTCATGCAAACATTGTTGATTCAGTTCTTTATTTACTAACATGCCCTTGATGTTTACTAGTTATTCCATGACCTGGTCATGCGGGGGACTACTCTGTTCTGTGCATTCCCGAATATTGAGGCCCTTAATGGGTTATTTTAGATAGGTTTTACTTTTAATTCTTCTCAACGTTACCTCGGGAGACAATCGTAACATATTTTAAAGATAAAAGTAATTTTAATGTTCATTCAAACAGTATCTCGTTGTTGTCTTTTACAAAGAAATGCGAATTAAAAAAACATATAAGGAAACGGGTTACGCCCATGGGAGGAAACTCGAGATCTGCATGAAATGTACAAAAAAAGACTTTATGGTTTTTGCAATATGCTACCTGATGACCAAAAGGAAACTGTATGAGAAAGAACAGAATTCATTTGAATATCAAAATGTGCCATACGTTTAAGGATCATGAAAAATCAATATGTTAATTGAGTTAATTTCAATTAAACCCCTAAAACCCCTATACTAGCCTCTTCGCTAACAAGCATGACTGCCGTGTCTATTTTAGTGACATACTGGGTTTTTCCAGTATCTTAACATTGCCATTCAATAGTCGTTGTTTCCTTGCTTAAATTTCAATTTAAGACTTTAAAAAAATTTTGAAACACAATGTCCGGTAAATTGAGTTGTCTACACGATTTTTTTACCTCTTTTAATGCCCCTACTTTAAAGACAACATTTCTACGGTCAAATGTTTAATTTTAAATGTTTGATAAAGGAATGTTTTACACGTATATTAAGAAACCCACAATTATTTGGGTAAAATTTCATTCTTTTTTTTATTTTTAAATAAAAGTTACAGCGAAAAAACATCATAATTTTGTCCGGTAATATGGCTAAGGATCCCCAGTATAGTTCGGAAAAAGTTCTTCTTTTTTAAAGACTTCACATTTTCATTTCTTTTCTTTTTTCATTTTTAAATTTGTTAAAGCAGATTTGACTCAAATCTGAGTTATACGCTTAGATTTTATCTAAACAATATACTCATATAAATGTTTGCTTAGGATATAGATATCAATTCTGAGTGCATTGTTGTAGAATAATGCACGGTTTGAGGTTTGAGTTCAAATGCGTAGTAATATAATCACGAAAGGCTGGTAGGCCTGAGTGATTAATTACAAAGCATTTGAACGAAAAACGTGCATTATTATACAAAAATGCACGAAGAATTAATATTCTATTTCCATTCAACACACGTAAGAAAAAATATAATTATTATTATAAAGTTGGACTTATGTTTTGGTGGTTAAATTTGTTTTCGCCTGAGAGTTTCCCATTAGAAAAACGTTCTTTAAAGGCTGTTCCAGTGGGGTTGAAAAAAACTGTCGTTAAATCTACCGTGTGTAGAAAAACATGTTTAGAATAACGAACTTTGAAAACGTTGATCAAAAACTTTGTTTAGTTTTATTTTATTTCACTCTATAATTTTTCAAAGCGAAATGCAAATTATTAAAAGTGAAATAAATGTAAAACTTAAATCGTTTGCGACATTAAAATAGCGTACTTGGTTTGATTGTTTTTGCCACGTGCTGTTTTTGGCGCTCAATGTGACGTCCACGTAAACAACACTTTAAAAGTCTGTACAGCGTTAACGACTGAATTAAAGATATTGGTGTTCGGATTCATTTTTCTTAGTTAGGACCATTTTCTTTCATTCTATGATAGCTTTCACAACAAAATTCGACAAAAAATTGTTTTTATTTATCAGATTTTTTAAGCAAAATGGCGCCCTCAATGTGATAATACACAGGGAGATAATAAGAACGGTGAGTGTATTGTTGTAGAATAATGCACGCTTCGGGCCTTCTTTGTTTGTATAGAAACATTTCTGATAGTGTTAGAATTATATTTATAAAATGTGAAGTTGTGCCCTGATTTATTGTAAAAATTCTAAGTGTTATCAAAACAGAGTTACAGCCCTTGGGAATTTAAACTGAAAATTATATTTACACCTATCTAATTTATTTTAAGTCTTTAAACTGAGATATTGTGGTAGGGAATTATATTTTTACAACCTAAAACTAAATTTAATTATGTCTTTAATCTGAGATATTAAATTCTAAAGGGAATTATATTTACACCTATCTAATTTAATTATGTCTTAAACTGAGATCTTGGATAGGGAAGTATACACCTTATTCAATTATGTCTTTAAACTCAGGTCTGGTGTTGGGAATTATTTTTACACCTATCTAATTTAATTATGTCTTTAAACTGAGGTCTGGTGTTGAAAATTATATTTACACCTATCTAATTTAATTATGTCTTTAAACTGAGGTCTGGTGTTGGGATTATATTTACACCTATCTAATTTAATAATGTCTTTAAACTGAGTTCCGGTGTTTGAAATTATAATTTACACCTTCTGTCCTAGGTCTTGTTTACACCTATGAAATTTAATCAATTTTGAATTTTAACTGAGGTCTTGTGTAGGGAATTATACAAGGAACATGTGCCTTTCTCCCCAATTTAACAAAACACAAGCTGCATTATGTAACTGTTACATTCTAAATGTCCATGTGAAAATTACATATAGAACTTGGAATATTAGCTTTTCATAGCTGATACCTGATCACTATATATACTTCTTCCTTAAATGCAGGGTATGCTGATGGTGTCTGTAAAATGCCCCCTTCAAGGGTAACTTACAAAACAAAAAAAAACAATCCATTGTCAATATACATATATAATTAATATATAGGTATTTTGATTTTAAAGTATTCATCAGTTATCATGATATTACAAATTACAATTTCTTAACTTTGGGTTAATTTGTGCCATAAAATATTTTAGTACCTAAAAGACTTAATAATAAAGGCGCCAATTCTGCCTAAGACTGCCTTTTAGGCTGATAAAATTGTTGCTAATGTTCTGTTAGCTTGTACATTTTGAATATTAGTAAAAAAATTAACCTTTTATATACTTATCCATGTATCAAATTTGAGTAATGTTTGTTTATTGATTTCTCGTAAGAATAAGCAGTTTAATGATTTAATGGCAACAAATAAGTAATTCTAGTTGAAATGTCATGAGTTGCTGATGGAGGGAACAAAAGTCTCTCATAATTAAGTGAACACAAAATAATGCCAAACTTTAACTGCAAAGCAAAGTCTCTAGTGTTGGTTATAATTAGCTGCCTGCTGCATCCAAAAATTGTTGCAGGAGATTTAAAATGTTATTTCATTTTTTAATTAAAATTTTCTTTGATCTTTACCTACTTCAACATTGACTACTGGATTTTATAGTTTAGGAGATAGAAATAGTGTTGGGTTGTTATACCTGATATTGGATTGGAATTGATAAATATCTTTTCCTTTTTTTGCTGTGTGAAATATTACATGAGTAACATGTTACTAGACAAGTTTTTCAAAGCAAGATTTCATGTTGGAAAGCATTTATTGCAGGGGAAAAAAATCACCAAGGAAATGGTTTTAATTGAATTTCTACAGTGAAAATTCATATGGAAATTAAGTAAACTACATTGTTTAATTAAGAGTGCTGTTTTTTTACATGGAATTTATATGGATTCTATATTCTGGAGTAATAAAGGATACAGATTGGGGGAATGAAAGTGAATGCTATCCTGGAAAACTGATGTTTTATGTGTCATCACTTTGGCCATACGCTGTTTTGAATTTCTGAACATAAACTATTTGATTATTAATTGTATGTACTGTTAAGTTAGGTCTGCAAGTGGGCAAACTGGAAGGACAAGAGTTTGGCTGTAACTTAGTTGTGACAAAGGTTTCCACAGTTACTAGTTGATTTATTTTGTTGGAATATTGTAGAGGTTGATGGATAATGCAAGATTTATAGGTTCGTTTGCCAATAGGCAATCTATTTGGAATCTTGGATGTGAGAAAATTTATTGTTATTTCCACAGAAAATAAATTGGAGTAATATTTATATGCAAATTTGTTAAAGGATTTATATAAGGAATTTGCATAAACAGTGTTAGGTAAGACACAATACTTTATCTTTGACAGGACAATATTTTTGCATTTCTTTATCCATTATATATATCCAGATATACAAAATGAATGAGTTTTTTCTAGTAAAGGCCAGTAATTTAGTAACTGGTAGCTGTCAAGCAAATTATCAGTTAAAGGTTAAGCTTTTCCATCAAACCACCAGCTGTTATTTTTACTATTTAAATGATATAAATAAAAACTCTTTTGTACAGACAACCCTGTAATAATGACCACTCTTGACCACACTTAACAAAACTTGTTAGTTGGGCCAGCATAATTTTTAAATTTCTATTGTGCAATTGTAGTGCAGAAAGTCTCCGGTTTTGAGCACAACTATATACATTTTGTTCATGGAGACATAGCTTTATCAAGACAGTGTTGACTGTTCCTACCATGGGAACCCTATCTTTGTTAAATTTTCGAATCAGGTTAATATGTAAATACTGTCTTGTAAGATACATTTGACACTGCATAGGACACTGTCATTTGGCAAAGGTCTGTTCCAATTCAGCCAAGTATTCAAGCAGGTCTAAATTAATGAAAGTTTCTGCCAATATGGTAATTGTCACTGTTTGTCCATCCTTCCCATATTTTTATCTGAAGCATGAACTCAAAATCTATTTAAGCTCAAGGCTAAAATCAGGCTAGGTGACAGCCAGGTCAGCAGTTTGACCTGCTTTATTGTTACTTTCATTCAAAAAGTTTTTTCTCTATTTGTTACAATATGTTACTTTTTTCACTGTCAAATGGGAAGTTATAGTAATTGATAGGTCTTATCTTAAAATGGTTTAAAGCTGGCTCAGTGTTTGATCTAAAATCTCCATTATTGCAATAATGTGATTGTTATATTTACCAATCTCCTCCATATATTTCATTAAATTCGCCAATGTCATAAATACAGGTCAACGTAACTATGTTCATTCTTATAGAATTGAGCAGACTGCGGATGTGCAGGTTGGTCTGGATCTATGCTGGTCGCAAACGCATTACGTTGGTTTTGTTGTGACGCGGCTCATATATTATCTGTTATGCTGCAGTGAATTGCTTTGATTGGAATTTGAGCTTGTTCATTTTTATTTCAAAGAAGTTCAGGTTAAAAATAGTCTAATACTGAACAGCTGACAAGATACAGTCTTGTCAGATTGTACAAATTTGCAGGCTGACGAATTGGCAGACCATCCTAGCATGATACATGTGTCTAAGCGGAGCTATTATTTGGTATTCAAAATGTTACAATAAATATTGTAGTAACTCCTAATGCTAATTCAAGGGATAAAAGTGCATGTTTGCTGCAAATATATATATATAGCACTGACAATTGAATAATTGATTAGTTGTGATATTTTGGTACTGACATATCAGAATTTTTTATCACAAATTAACATGTAGACATAGTAAACATTGAGGCCTGTAAAAGGATATAAAGTTCATTTGTACTCTTTAGATATAATAAGTCCTGAGTATGTATTAATGGGAAATATGATCAGGATAAAAAATACCTTTTAGAGAGATGGTTAAATGATAATAAACCATTTACTTATATTTATTTATGGTGACAAAAAGTATACTGGCTCATGTAAGGATCCTCTTATTTAGCAGTGTTATGAAGACTTTTGAGAAAGTTTAAGCAAATTGGCAGTTTTGAATTGCAGATGGGGCAAATGGATTATTGAAATAGTAATATAATAATACAGTAATAATTATACATCAGTATTACACAGTTCCCTATAACAATATATTGGCTAATTAATAGCAACTTAACTTGAAGTCTTTCAGTACTCAAACTTGTCGTAGCTAATTATAATTCCCAGCATTTATTATAGTGTCAATTTTTTAAAAAATTT